>NC_079405.1:3808042-3888042 GCF_029220125.1 Pseudoliparis swirei
ACCCCTAAAAGATATGTAAATGTCTCCCCTGATTTCAACGCCTCTTCACGCCTCGGCCGCAGCTCGCTCTGAGGCGTGAGCGCCGTCCTCACGTCGATGACACACACACACACGCTTACTTTATTTTCAAATAATAAATGTACAGCGCTCTGATTGGATCTCGGCGTGGCAGCTGCAGCTGCTGGACACAGAAGCCGCAGCAGCTGCAGTCAATTTGGACTAATTAGCGATCGACGAGTTTGTCTCCTTCGCCGCTTTCACTCTCGCGGTCTTCAAAGTGCTTTTTTTCTTCTTCTTCTCCGCGGCTATAAAAAGCGAGTACCTGACATTTAGCACCCGATTTAGCAGCTTTCGTTTGTTCGTTTGATCCTCCACTGATTGGCATCATGTCACGCTAACCGCTGGATATTTAATGCGCTGACTGCGGGTGATTCGGTGGGTTTGACTTCCGTCTTCGGTCCATTTAGATGCAATGAGAATCAGTTCTTGGTTTCACGAGCAGGGAGGTAACCGTAGCGAGACGCAGCAGTGTGTCGGGCTTTGGATTTCTCCACTTGTTAACGTGGCGGTATTAGCGTGGCTAGCTAACGTCACTTCCTAAACCAGACTCACTCACAGACTTTTACTGGTCAGATTAACATCAATGTTTAATATTTTTTATCTGAAAGTGTAAGAGTAATAATTTTCATGGTTTTTAATGTTTAAAATAGCAATATTAGCTCGCTGTAGCACTAGCTAGCTAGTTTGAACTTTTTGCAAGAAGCACTTAAGGTGGTAATGTGTGTAAAAATAATATTTAATTTACAGTAAAAGTAGAAGCCGACGTTATGTCAACATGTTACAGATAGATAACATGTTTGTATAGATCGAAATGACCTGACATGCAAGAGGATTTTATATTTATTTTAAAAAAAACAAAGTCGTATACATGCGTTAACTTGAGCATATTTATTGTGTCCATAATGTTATCTTATTGATATTAAAATGATAAATATTGAAATAAGAAAATAGACGTTCTTACTATATTTCAGACACTGTTTAGATCTTTATATTTTTAATTGATTACCAAAGATGAATTAAGTCTCATGTTCCTGAGAGTTTATAATGTAATTAGACAATCACAGTTTATTTAGTTTGTCTTATTTTGATCTAGTTATTCAACTTAATGGAGAAACAACTGGAGGATTTTAAATGTGTTTATTTGCGTGATAATTGACAGTTAAAAACTATTATTAGTGTTATTGTACCGTTTTTTTAAAAGACATCCAACAGCATGAATGTAACAAGTCCATGGGAGAAAGGAAATCAACTTCCAGCACTAACTCTGTGTTCTTCATGCTGCAACACACACACACACACACACACACACACACACACACACACACACACACACACACAGTGTCTAGTGACCACAGGATTGTGATTTGTAGAGACTCAGAGATTTATCAGCTGAGTTACCGGACAGATGTGGCAGGACGTGGATCAGCTGCCCCCCCCCCCCCCCCCACACACACACACACACACTCTGAGACCTGAGCAGGAGGACGGACACGAAAGGTCATCCTTCACTGCATGTCAGTCGTCTCCATGGTGAGTTGACCCTACAGAGATGCTGAGTCAGCTCCCGTTGGTGTTTCGGCACCGCAGAGCCTGATGGAGGTGGAGAGGCTGTCCGACGGGCAGCGTGTCAACACCTCCGTCACGTTGCTGTGAGCGTCCTGGAGGGAGAAAGTTCAAAAGGGGTCAAGAAAATCATCACTGCAGCCGTTTCCTCTCCTGTCCGACTCTTTACCTCCAGGAAGACAAAGAGTGTTGAGAATGCAGCTTTAACACATGAAGCATAGACTTCTATACAACCAGAGGAGTCGCCCCCTGGTGGTCAGGAGAGAGAATGCAGCTTTAACACATGAAGCGTAGACTTCTATACAACCAGAGGAGTTGCCTCCTGGTGGTCAGCAGAAAGAATGCAGCTTTTACACATGTAGCTTAGACTTCTATACAACCAGAGGAGTCGCCCCCTGGTGGTCAGGAGAGAGAATGCAGCTTTAATACATGAAGCGTAGACTTCTATACAACCAGAGGAGTCGCCGCCTGGTGGTCAGGAGATAGAAAGCACCTTTAACGAATGAAGCATAGACTTCTATACAACCAGAGGAGTCGCCCCCTGGTGGTCAGGAGAGAGAATGCAGCCTTAACGCATGAAGCATGTACTTCTATACAACCAGAGGAGTCACCCCCTGGTGGTCAGGAGAGATAATGCAGCTTTAATACATGAAGCATAGACTTCTATACAACCAGAGGAGTCGCCCCCTGGTGGTCAGGAGACAGAATGCAGATTTAACGCATGAAGCATAGACTTCTATACAACCAGAGGAGTCGCCCCCTGGTGGTCAGCAGAAAGAATGCAGCTTTTACACATGTCGCCCTCTGGTGAGAATGCACATTTTAAGACACTTCCGTATCGGCTTCATTTGCCGCCTGACGGAAACAGAAGAAAAGTTGCTTTTTCCTTCCTGATGACATCATGCAGGTTGCGAAAAACAACAAATTATAATTGTATGATTTGTCACAAGAATGTATGACTATGAATAATCAGCTAATCTGACAAAACAGACACATATATTGCATAGTTTGAATGACTGAGTTGGTGTTGGACCAGGGGCATACAAAATTGTGCCATTGACTTATTCAGAATAATGCTATTTATGAATAATGCAAATAGTAATGCACCGAGTATTGACCCCTGTGGCACCCCGTTGTTGACGACACGGTCTGGAATGTTCCCTGTAAGAGATAAATACTGAACGGGTTGAGGTTCAACCCTCAGTTTGTCCTCTCCATCGGTCACAGCGCTGCTGTAATGCGCTCTGCCGCCTGTAGGGGACACTAGCAGGACTGGAGACTGAGTCACAGCCTGCAGGAGATGCTTGTCTCAATGAGACCTTGTTGAAACTGTAGTATGCAGTCCCACACACACACACACACACACACACACATTTGATTTCTCTCAGCTTCGCTCTCCTGTCAGCTCCTCGGGCTGGAGATGGTTCTGGTGGGCGTTATTGATCGGAGGTACATCATCACCCACACTCCGGCAACGTGTTCAGCAAAGGTCGACAAAGGTCCCTGAGTCAGCTGTGAACACTGAATACCGTCTCTTTTTTTAATTTATTGACTTCAACTCTTCTCTCTCTCTCATTGTTTCCACCGGTCAGTTCAGATGAGAGACAATGTTCTGCAGTCATCGGAGGAAATGCTTCTGGCCTCCGTGAAGAGGTCACGTAAGATACAAACCACTTTGCCTTAATGACCCGGCTGCAGGGCTCACGTCTGGCCTCAGAGGTCTGGGTATTGTCTGAGTTGGGTTTTCACTCATTAGCTATGACTTCCTGGGCGTTGAAGCTCGGACTGGGTGTCGTAACTCTGACTTGTCCCCGTCTCACGGTACTTCGGAACCTTCCTGTCTTGAATAGGTTTTTTTCGTTACCCGGTAATTGGCGCTGAAACAAAGCAAATTCAGGGCAGCTTCTGTTTCTAAGCTTAGTAAACATTGCATTACAAGTGCATTATGGGGCATTGAGATCCAGGACATGTGGACGGACACCAGGATCTCGAGGGTGTTTCGACTGGTGACTTTTCTTTTGTCTTGAACTACCGATCGGGGAACTTTCCACTGACTCGTTGGCCGCGTGTCTTTGCGACGCTGGTCTCTGAAGCCGGACTCGAGTCGGTCTTGTCCTAGTCTGGACTCTTTGGGTTGATTTGGGCTTCTAGTCTTTCACCTCCGACTCGTCTCAGCTTTAAACGTGTCGGATTTGTTTTGTCTCGACGAAATACAGGATTTAAATGGTTCCACTCGTCCATAAATTCAAACGTATTAATTATGTATGAAACAACCGTCCACTCGGGTGTTTCGCTCTGACTTTGACGAAAAGCTCAAACATCCAGAAAAGTTTCAAGACTCTTCCCTCCTCTCTGCCGTGACGATGTATCCACGTTAAAAATAAAAACATGTAATTATAATTATTCATATGCAGATGCTATTATGCAGCTGGACCCAAATCCCGGAGGCAAAATGGTGAATATACTTATTTATTTATTTTAGGGTTTTAGCAGAGCTTTGATAAATTTAGCAGCAGTGAACTCTTGGAGAATAGGAGACGTCTGGTTTAGCTCCGGGGAGGAGGAGGAGGAGGAGGAGGAGGAGGAGGAAGGAAGAGGAGGAGAAGAAAGAAGAGGAGGAGGAGGGAGAGGAGGTGGAGGAGCGGGAAAGAAGGAGGAGAAAAAAGAAGGGGAGGAAGAAGAAGAAGTGAAGGAGGAGAAAGGAGAGGAGGAGGAGGAGGAAGAAGAGATAAAATGAGCTGAATTGAATTAATATGACGTTTAAAAGCCGAGAAAGTTCAGTGATAAAAACAATATTTCCTGTAGATGCTTCACAATCAAACGTCTCCACATTAACATGATAAATATATGTATAAATATATGGACTGAAGCACTATACGTGCTTGATACAGGCTCCATGATCCTCCATAAGGTTTATCCAAATATCTCAATAACTTGGCCCCACCTCCAGCGCCGTATCCAGTCCTCTGCATACATCCAACATAAAGGATGTTTAATTTAAAGACACAGCACCAACTTCAAGGTTTTCACCCAAATGTGACGACGCGCGTCCTCAAGAGGATTTGAACTGGAGCGCGTCCTCCTCAATCGGACCTGCTTGTTGGACGCATCTCCACGTGTTGCCCAAGGTCGGGGGCTGAATGGGGTCTGAGACCAGGTCAGCTCCACCAGGTGAGTCGGCGTCGGGTCTTCGGTCGGTTTTGTCTCTTCGCTCTGGAACTCTGATCGTCGTTATGTAACCGCGCAGCTTTGTGTTGTTGCCATGGCGTCAATATCTGACACTCTGCTGCAGCGCCTACGTGATTTAAGTGGCACAGTCACATCTGAATCAGGCACACACACATGCACACACACTTCAGTTATACTGTGTGTGTGTGTGTCACAGTGAGGGAGGAAAGACAGAAAACGGTATTTAGTATCTGCTGCCTTTTAAATGGTACCTCTTCTTTTGCATATTTCTATCTAAAACACACACACACACAACATCTTGTTTTTATGACTTTCGGGGACATTGCATTGGCTTACATTCATTTCCCGGGGACCTGAACTCTAACCCTCTCTACCAGGCCTTTTAATAATAAAGTGCATTTTAAACATTAAAGTGTTGAAGTATGAGACTGAACATGATTCACCTGAACGTGATATTCACCCCTTCAAACCAAAACATGTTTTTGTAGTTTTCAGATGAATAATTAATGAGATCTGCAGCCTAATTTAATCTAATCCGAGTTGTTTTAGGAGCTGATACGTTGCTTTTTTGCTCAGTTAAAAAGTCTCTCTTTGAGTTTTAGCTCAATGCAAACAAACGTTTCAGAGTTTAAACATAATAAAATAGTTATCCGTCCTCCTGTGAGCTCACACACAACCACTCGGAGCTGGCCGCTGCTCGGGGTCCAAGTTCCCTCGCTGCCCGCGTCCAAACATTCATAAAGTTGATGCTTCATAAAAACACTGAACATCCGGGTCTCACTCAGACAAGTGGACGTATTAAAAATAAACATTTCTTCATCCGAGAGAACAGGAGATGGGACTAAGTGAATGTTTAAAGACTCAATAAAGTCTCAAGTCTTTGAACTCGAGTCCCTGAGCGTTGCGTTTCAAGTCATAACGCGTTCTTCATCCAAAGTAATGCATATGACCATATTTTGAATAAAGTTACATAACTATTTTGGACATACTGAGCTCAGGAAGTAAAAGAGACATTACTTTCAGACAATGTTGGAGAGAACTCTCCTATCGACCCATCCGTCTACGAGATCGACAACTGGGAAATAAATTCTGCTTTTCATTTAAAATGTTACATGCAGGTGGACAAAAAGCTTTGGGCTACAAGTCAGCGCCGACAAGGGGCTCATCAGTAAGACGAATGCAACAAGTCAACCCCATGTTCGCTCACGACGAGAAACCACAGAGTTGAGGAAACTATACAATTTGCAGCTCTAATAAATTCAGTTTCCGGAAACATTTGAGGTTCAGTGTACAAATGAAACGATGACTTCTTCTCCACGGCAACGGCGTCTCAAGGAAGTTTTTATTACCAAACCGATGGGAAATAAAACACGGTTTCTCTGGAATGAAGTCGAAATAATTCAAACCGACAGCCGCGGGGTTGAACTTGCAGGATCGTTACATCACCAGCAGAGTCCCGAGTGCCCAAGTTACATAACATATAAATTAAGAGGGAGAACAAGTGAAGTGATCGCACCGAGGGGAGATGAACGGTGTCCGGCCTCAGCCGGAATGCTGTTGCTTTTTGGTTTGTTTAAGGCTCTAAAGGAAAAAAATAACACATTTATCCTTGTTTTCTGCAGAAAAAACAAACATGAAACAACAAAAGATTGTTGTTTTCAGAGAGTAAAGAAAGATAATTTCTGAGCAATTACACTGATGATCATTATGTAATATGTATATATATGAAATATATATACATATTTTTGTATTTGTATTAATATATTAATTCAAAGATATAAATATATAAATAAATATATATATATGTATATGTAGCCCTGATAATATATTTTGATAAAGGTACTACTAATAATAATAATAAGGTGTATATATATATACTAATATTTGAGTTTTCTAATTTGTTTTGCTTATTTAACTTTCTAATTGAGTTGGTGATCAGTGGTCATTGTTTTCTGGTGTGGGAGACCAACCGCCAATCCAGCTTCACTATCAGTTAGAGGGGCGTGGCCTAAACGGAGGTAATGGTGGTGAAATAGGTGACAGCAACAGCTGTTGAGCTGCGTCAGTCATGGTGGGATGTCAAAGGGCTGACCAAAAGTTATGCCTGTAGGATCTACACCAGGTAACGATCAATGTGTTGAGTGTATGCTGCCCATTGACTAAATGTTATTGTAGTGTTGATAATCGCTACTCGCGATTATCATGTAGCTTCACACATGTTGATCTGCACCAGGAAAGCCAGATGAGCCACATTGGAGCTCCTGTGAGTCAGGAGACAGCAACCAAAGAAGCTGAGCTGGTTCCCGAGGCTGCTGCTACAGACCTGCTGTTTCTTCTTCCGTCAGACAATCCTTCCCTCTATTCACTTCCCTTTCCCAACACATCGTGAGTACTCACAGACATTTCACTGCCCCTTTTTGTTTAGGCTTGTGTGGACAAGTGAAACGGTCACGACCGTTTAAGGCCACTACGATCTCCAGCAACGACTCGGGCCTGCAACGGGGGTGTGGTTGGTGTGTGTGTGCTAGTGTGGTATGAGTGGATTTGTGTTCTTTGTTTTATTTGTGATATTTATTATATTTGTTGTGGTAGTTGTATTTGTGGTATTGTAGAGGTTCTTAGGAAGAGAGCGAGTTATATACATTTTGTGGGTTTTCGTTGTATGAGGATTGGTGTTTAGTTTTGTTTTGTGAATAAATATGCTGTGGCGTGCATTATGAAACAGTTGGCTGCACCGTCCCTCTGTTAAACACAACCCAGGACCCCGCCCATCGTATATTGTACAGAGCTACATGGGCCGTGGGTTACATAAATGGAGGCACTGCTGGGAGAATAAATGTGATGTTATCAAACAAAATGTATATAACTCTCTGTATTAACCTCTTAAGCATAGTATATTTGCTAAACAATTGATAACAAAAATAAATTAAATTAAAACACGCATAGATTTATCAAGTTGCAAGTATGACGTGCCAAACGCATATTCCATCAGCGCTTGATTTAGTTAACTGGTGCAGAGGAGAGGGAGTAGATGTGAAACATGCTCTGTTAATTTATGGAGTGCCAGAAAACAGTACAGTAGATATTATAGAAGAAACAGCAGAGTCAATCAAAGCCTTGGGAAAAGTCAGAGTAAGGGGCAAAATGTTTCACTCTCAACATCAATCACTAATGGTGTTGTGCGAGTGCCGCGAAGTCATAGACCCCACCATAATCTCCCCAGAATTGACGCCAATTATGGGTGGAAGGTTATGGAACACAGTGCATGCTGTAGGAACCGGAGACCTTGACGACACTAAGGACTTCACAGTGAAGTTACTTGCACTTCTTCGTCAAGAGGGAAAAGACATGGATGATATTCAGAGATTATGCAGTCCCAATATACCTGGGCACAGCAGCCCTGAGTCTATCATTCGTGCAGTTGGCGATGTATGGGGCAGAAACAATAAACCGCCAGACAGTCATGCTTATAGACGTCTGAGGACTTACTCCGGCATTACTCCTACCCCTGCAGGCGAAGAATGCCTAGACAGTTGGTTGGAGCAGGCAAAATTCATGGTAAATGAAGGTGAATGTTCTGTGAAGGAAAAACGAAGAAGAATACTTGAGAGTATCAAAGGCCCAGCCTTAGAAATAATTCAGGCTGTGCGTATGACAGAACCTGATGCTAGCCCAATGGAGTATATCCATGCCATAGAGAGCATTTTTGGCACGTCAGAGTCCAGAGAAGATCTCTACTTTGCCTTCAGATCCCTCCAACAGCAGCCGGGAGAGATATTGTCAGATTTCCTGCGAAGATTAGAGAGGTCTCTTATCAAAGTAGTGCATGGAGGTGGTCTCCAGTTTAGCGATGCTAACACTGCCCGAGTTGAGCAGCTAATTAGAGGTTCAACTTCTGACATCCTTTTACATCAGTTGCGAGTTAGGGAGCGGAAAGATAATCCCCCTACCTTCCTGACTTTATTGCAAGAGATTAGAGAGGAAGAAGGCCGCCAGTCTGCAAGACGGAGCCTCGGAGCACCGCTGCGTCGTCAGAACGTGGGCGCAGTACGAGCAGAGAAAGACTTTGAGACGGAGTTGGTTTACCAAAGGGAAATTGGATCACAGATGGAAGAACTAAAAGCTAAGATGGGTGAGCAAACAAGAACTCAGCACCAGCTACCATCTGATTGTCCACCAAGTGGTACAAAGGAAATGAAAAAACAGAAAGCTGATGCCCACACTGAAATACAGTCAATTAGAAAACACGTGAAAGTATTGGAAGATAAGATGAGTGTGATGGCTATGAATTTTACTGTTGATTCCCCACGAGAGACTACGTCCCATTTCAATCGTTACAAAGGAGCATCAAGCCCTAAACCTGTTCCGTTCAAAGTGCGGTCTTCAAGTAAGCCTGATGAATTCTTCTGTTACCGTTGTGGAGAGAATGGACATATTGCTCCAAGGTACACGGAACGGGAGAACACACAGAAAGTCATCAAAAAGCTCATACGTCTGGTCCGAGGAGCGCCAGATGGACCAAAAGAGAACCCAAATAACCCCGCAGGAGAGCAGTATATTGCGAGGGTCCGCAAGGTAGAAGTCCCTGAAAAAGATCCCAGGCTGCCTGAGGGTCTAGTGGGTCCTTCAATGATCCACCCAATTAAAGTTAATGATTTCTCCTGCCAGGCTCTCATGGACAGTGGTTCTAACGTGACCATAATATTTGAAAGCTGGTATAACGAACACTTGCGTGATGTTCCTATACAGCCGATCTCTTGCTTGGGCCTTTGGGGTCTGTCCGACACTAATTATCCTTACAAAGGTTATGTAGTGGTAGAGATGGAGTTTCCAGAAAAACTGACAGGGGTGAAAGGACCCATAGTGGTTTTAGCTTTGATCTGCCCTGAGCCCAAGCACTACAACCAAAGCCCTGTGATTGTAGGCACCAACACATCTCTGTTCCACCGACTGTGGGAACTGATGGAAGAAGGTGGCGATAAAAACATTGTTCATTCCATGAGAATCCAACCATTGTATGGCCCCGTTCAAACTCAGCTTTGTCAGTCAGTGGCCCTAGATGATATTGTTGGACAAGTAAAATGGCAAGGACCTGGTCCACTCTCCATAGCCCCAGGTGGAAAATGTTATGCTATCTGCAAGGTAGAGAGACCAGGCCCAGTGTCCAAAGACATAGTGCTAATTGATGCACCCACTTCACAGTCACTCCCCGCTGGTGTGATGGTTCAGCCGGGAGTGCTTCCAAATGCTGACATAGACATTAACCGTTTCACAGTGCTCATTCATAATGAGTCTCAAAAGAAAACTTCTATACCCATTGGAACTGTAATTGCAGAGATGTATGCTGTGGATACAGTCACGCCAGTTAAACCATCTAACTTACCAGCAAATGCTATAGACCCAGATCTGTTTGATTTTGGCGATTCCCCTATCCCTGAGGATTGGAAGAATCGACTTCGGCAGAAGCTAGCTGCAAAGCGAAATGTGTTCTCCCTACAAGAGTGGGATGTTGGTTTGGCCAAGGTGGTGGAGCATCCCATACGCCTGCATGGCCACCGACCTTTTCGGGAAAGATCACGCCGATTGGCCCCTGCGGACATCGACGATGTGCGACGACACATACAGCAGTTACTAGCAGCTGGCATTATCAAAGAGTCCCGTAGTCCTTACGCCTCACCAATTGTGGTGGTTCGTAAGAAGAACGGAAGTATCAGAATCTGTATTGACTACAGAACACTCAACAGAAGAACAATACCAGACCAGTACACGATGCCGCGCATCGACGATGCCTTAGACTGTTTGTCAGGATGCAAGTGGTTCTCGGTATTGGATCTGAGGAGTGGCTACTATCAGATAGCTATGAAGGAGGAGGATAAAGAAAAGACAGCATTCATTTGTCCCCTCGGATTCTATCAATTTGAACGCATGCCACAAGGAATAACTGGAGCGCCTGCCACTTTCCAGCGGTTAATGGAAAAAGCCGTTGGTGACATGCATCTCCTTCAAGTACTTGTATACTTGGACGATATTATTGTCTTTGGAAAAACTCTTGAAGAGCATGAGCAGCGTCTTCTCAAAGTTCTGGATAGGCTAGAAGAAGTTGGTTTGAAGGTCTCAATTGACAAATGTCAATTTTGTCAGACTGAAGTCAAGTATGTTGGTCACATCGTTTCAGAGGCTGGGATTGCCACTGACCCGAAGAAAGTGGATGTGGTAAAAAACTGGAAGGAGCCCACCGATCGATCTGAAATCGCTGAAGTCATTCCTTGGATTTTGCGGATATTATCGCAGATTTGTTGCTAACTACTCTGCTATTGTCCGTCCCCTTACAGAACTCACAAAAGGCTATCCGCCCACTTGGCATGAGAGGAGAGATCCCACCAAGACCTACTTCAAAGAGTCAGATCCTTTTGGAGAGCGTTGGGACCAGGCTTGTCGAGATGCTGTCAAGAAGATCATTGAATGCCTAATTCATGCCCCTGTGTTAACATTCGCTGACCCCACCAAACCCTACATCTTGCACGTAGATGCGAGCATGAGTGGGTTGGGCGCAGTTCTGAATCAGGAATACCCCGACGGTCTTAAGCCAGTAGCCTTTGCAAGCCGGAAACTTAGCGTGTCTGAACAGCGTTACCCTGTCCATCAGTTGGAATTTCTGGCCCTAAAATGGTCGGTTGTGGACAAGTTTCATGATTATCTGTATGGAGCCAAGTTTACCGTAAGAACTGATAATAACCCCTTAACATATGTGCTTACTTCAGCCAAGCTTAATGCCACTGGACATCGCTGGCTGGCCGCCCTATCGACTTACGATTTTTCGATCGAGTATCGTCCTGGGCGTCACAATATTGATGCTGACCTGTTGTCCCGGCAGTATGCCACAGCAGAAGCTAGTGACTGGACAAGCATTTGTTACGAATTCAGACACTTAGGAAGTAGGACCCAATTGCACGACCCGGGAGACAGAGATAAAGTATTTGTAAGTACTTTATTTTTCGGTTCTGCAGTGAACAAAATGAAAGCGCTCACGTAGTGAGGGATCAAAAACTTTTCAAGAGCACAACATAACCCGACCTGATCATGGCAAAAGACCAGACGAACTGACAAGGAACACTGGGAGACAGGGGAATTTAAGCACATGGTAACAAGACACAGGTGGGACCAATCAGGGCGGGCTGACACTGATGAGCATAGGAGACAGGTGTGATGACAGGTGAAAACAATCAGGAAGCCTGGAATGAGAGAAAGCGAACATAAATGACATGAACCTCTCTAGCATATCTGTCGGTGCACAACAGTACCCCTCTAGGGCCAACTCCTGATGGCCCAGGCTGATTGTAAAAGTCGTGGATAAGAGTCTTGTCTACGATAAATGAAGCAGCTATCCAGCTTCTAGCCTCAGGACCGTAACCCTTCCAGTCTACCAGGAATTGCTTGCCCCTCCCCCTATTACGGACCTCCAGTAGCTTACGGACCTTGTAAACGTCACCCCCTTCAAAGAACTGGGGCGGTGGAGGGGGCTTGGAGGCGGGAACAAGTGTGCTCTCACACACCGGCTTGATTTTACTAACGTGAAACGTTGGGTGCACTCTCAAGGTCCTGGGGAGTTGCAAGCGTACCGACGCCGGGTTGATGACTCTGGACACTGGAAACGGACCCACAAATCTCGGAGCCAGTTTCTTTGAGGCGACATGGAGTGGTAAGTCTTTGGTAGAGAGCCAAACCTTTTGGCCTGGACTGTAGGAGGGAGCGACCCTGCGATGAATGTCCGCAACAGCCTTCATCCGAGCTGAACTGGAGAAGAGACTGGCGAGCACCAGCCCAAACTCTGCGACAACGTCTGATCATGGCATGTGCCGATGGAACCATCACCTCTTCCTCGTTGTTAGGGAAAAGTGGAGGCTGGAAACCATTGACACAATGGAATGGAGAGAGACCTGTGGCCGCCGTGGGAAGGGTATTGTGGGCAACCTCGACCCATGTAAGGTGGTCACTCCAGGTGGTCTGGTTCGGGAGGCGAGACAACGTAGCGTAGTCTCTAGTTCTTGGTTCAGACGCTCCGACTGTCCATTTGACTGAGGGTGATATCCTGATGACAGGCTGACGGTGGCACCTATGAGTCGACAAAACTCTTTCCAGAAGGCGGAAATGAATTGTGGACCCCTGTCGGAAACAATGTCATTAGGGAATCCATGGATCCTGAATACATGATTCATCATGACCTCTGCGGTGACTTTGGCAGAGGAAGCTTGGTCAATGGGATGAAGTGAGCCATCTTTGAAAATCGATCAACCACTGTTAGAACCGTAGTCTTGCCTCTGGATGAGGGAAATCCTGTCACAAAATCCATCGAAATGTGTGACCAAGGACGATGGGGAATCGGCAGCGGCTGGAGCAAGCCCATCTTAACTTGAGATGAGGTCTTATTACACGCACACACCGGACAAGCCGCTACATACTCGGCCACATTTTTCTTCATGGATGGCCACCAGAAACGTTGTTGAATCCTGAACATTGTTCTTGCTACTCCCGGATGGCACGAAGCACAGATGAGTGAGCCCAGTGGATGACCTTGGAGTGAAGAGCCTCAGGAACAAACAGCAGATTGTTGGGACACTCGCTAGGCGCTGGATTCATGACATTTGCCTCTTTAACGTCTGACTCCACTTGCCAGGAAAAGGCTCCGATCACCCGGTTAAGTGGAAGGATGGTCTTGGGCTCTACCGCAAGTGGTTCGGGATCGTAAAGACGAGACAAAGCATCGGGTTTTGATTCTGAGACCGGGATGAAAAGAGAGTGTGAAGTTGAATCTACTAAAGAAAAGTGTCCACCTGGCCTGGACGGGAGTTGAGGCGCTTAGCCTTTCTTATATATTCTAGATTCTTGTGATCTGTCCAGACTAAAACGGTTGCTCTGCACCCTCTAGCCAGTGTCTCCATTCCTCGAGGGCAGCTTTTACAGCTAACAATTCCTTGTTTCACGTCATAATTCCGCTCTGCCGTTGTCAACTTCCGCGACAGGTAAGCACATGGATGCATCTTGTTGTCTTCTGCAGAACGTTGAGACAGTACTCCTCCAATTCCTCATTGGAAGCATCCACCTCGACCATAAACTGGCGCTGGGGATCTGGAATGGTGAGTATGGGAGCTGATGTGAATCTATCTCTGAGAAGTTTGAAAGCAAGATCCGCCTGGGGGTCCACTTGAAGGAACCTTAGGAGAAGTCAGAACATGCAGAGGAGCAGCAACAGAACTGAAATTCCTAATAAACTTCCTATAGAAGTTAGCAAATCCTAGGAACTGCTGAACCTTTTCCTGGAGTCTGGTGTGGGCCACTGGGATACTGCACTGACTTTCGCAGGATCCATTTGGATATGATTAGGTGAGACTATGTATCCTAAGAAAGACACCTCTTCTGTGTGGAACTCGCACTTCTCTGCCTTGACATATAGCTGATTATCCAGTAGTTTCTGCAAAACTTGGCGGACATGGTTAACATGAGATTTAGCGTCTGGGAGAAAATCAGTATGTCATCCAGATACACAAACACTGAAATATTCAAGAATTCCCCCAAAACCTCATTCACAAAAGCTTGAAAAACAGCCGGTGCATTGCACAGTCCAAAAGGCATTACCAAGTACTCATAGTGACCATTCTGAGTGTTGAATCCAGTCTTCCACTCATCCCTTGTTTTATTCTAACCAAGTGATATGCATTTCTTAAATCCAACTTGGTGAATATCTTGGCCGTTGAAGCAGTTCAAAAGCAGATGACATGAGTGGCAGAGGATAGCGGTTCTTCACCGTAATGTCATTTAGTGGACTGTAGTCTATGCAAGGTCTCAGAGACCCGTCTTTCTTTCCCACAAAGAATCCGCTCCGGCTGGAGACGATGAAGGACGGATAATCCCTGATTTGAGTGAAGAGGAGATGTATTCATCCATTGCTGTTCTCTCAGGTCTCGAAATCGAGTAAAGTCTCCCCTTGGGAATGGGGGCCCGGTAAGAGATCAATGGGACAGTCAAAATCTCGGTGAGGAGGTAGCGACAAGGCTTTAGACTTGTTAAACGCTTCTTTTAAATCATGGTAACAGGAAGGTACCTTGTGTAGATCAGGATAGTCAGGGTGATCTATAATGATCCTACTAGAGTCTGTTGGTGCATTAACAGGTTGCGAGTTTACACCTGCCCTTACAATCCTCTCCCATTCCTTAACTTTCCTGAAGGCCAGTCTATGTGATGATTGTGTATCTTTAGCCAAGGAAACCCCAAAATAATCGGGTGCTGAGTCGACTCAAATATGAAATTGCATGCTCTCGGTATGGTCCTTATTTATAGTAATCCGTATGGGCTCAGTGCAATGGGTAACTGTGAACAACAAGCGGCCGTCTAAGGCACTGGCACTAACAGGATGAGATAGCGGGACAGTTTTTATTTTTAGCTGTTTGACTAGGCCCCAGTCTATAAGGCTTTCGTCAGCCCCTGAGTCTATTAACACACCCTGGTCAATGGTCTGATTGTTAATACAAATGTCTACCTGAGTAACAGGTCGAGGAGGGAAGTCTGGAAACTTGCTCACCAGCGCCCTCCTTTTGACTGGTGAGCACGATCTTTTCCGGGCATGAAGCGAGTTGATGACCCGGCTGGCCGCAGTAGAAACAGCAACCCTCCGTGACGGCGCTGCCTCTCCTCCAGAGAAAGCCTGGTTCTTCCAAGCTGCATGGGTTCACGGAGTCATTCGGAAGTGTAGTCCTCTGATGGTCCGGTAACATGAGCTGGAAATCCTCCGCTGGCGGCGCGACCCTCGAGGCGAATTCTGGAAGCTGGGAATAACATCTCGGTTGCGTCGACGCTCCTCTCTCTTTCGAAGACGGTTATCGATCCGGATGGCCACAGCGATGAGGATTCCAGATCCCGGGTGTCTCCAGTGGAGCCAGCTGGTCCTTTATCGGTTCGAAAGTCCTGTCATGAAGGCGTCACGAAGAGCGGAACATTCCATCCGCTGTCCGCTGCTGCTGTACGAAACTCGATGGCATAAGCAACCACCTGACGGTTGAGCTGACGTATTTGAAACAGTCTTCTGCTGGCCTCCGTAGCAGGCGATGAGTGGTCAAAAATGCGCCTCATAGTCTCTATGAAATCGGCCAATGAGTAACATAGTTCGGTGTCTCTAGACCATTCTGCAGTAGCCCAGGCTGCAGCTCTTCCCGTTAAATGAGACACAATAAACGCCACTTTACCATGCTCAGATAAAAAGGCTGCTGGGTTGTGTTGAAAATGCAGATCACACTGTACCAGAAAGGCTCTGCAATATGTACGGTCACCGCAAAATCTCTCCGGAAGAGCCAGCCGTAACGGGAAGGAAACAGCCTGACCTGGGTCGTCAGCTGGAGTATTGACAGGCAAATTCTCAGCTGTGGATGACGTCACCGGAGGAGCAGTCTGTTGATGAGTGAAAAATTATTCATTTGGGCAACCAGTTGTTGCATCTGTGTAGATAATTCTTCCTGAACCCCGGCCTGGCGTCCTCTCAGCTCTTGTATTTCCCGGCTGACTTTGTCCAGTTTTTCCTCGTGATGAAAAATCGTCACGCCCTGTACCGACAGAGCGGCGTGAAGCGTTCTTGGGTCGGCTGGGTCCATAATGTGGTCAGTTCGTTCTGTTACGAACTCAGACACTTAGGAAGTAGGACCCAATTGCACGACCGGAGACAGAGATAAAGTATTTGTAAGTACTTTATTTTTCGGTTCTGCAGTGAACAAAATGAAAGCGCTCACGTAGTGAGGATCAAAAACTTTCAAGAGCACAACATAACCCGACCTGATCATGGCAAAAGACCAGACGAACTGACAAGGAACACTGGGAGACAGGGGAATTTAAGCACATGGTAACAAGACACAGGTGGGACCAATCAGGGGCGGGGCTGACACTGATGAGCATAGGAGACAGGTGTGATGACAGGTGAAAACAATCAGGAAGCCTGGAATGAGAGAAAGCGAACATAAATGACATGAACCTCTCTAGCATATCTGTCGGTGCACAACAGCATTCTACCGTCAGGCATCAAAGCTGTCTGCAAGCACGCTTGTATCAGTAGAGCACTCGGTGCACCGGTCAGACTAGTTGAGCAGCTAGGAGCTCCAGCTGCAGCTATACCAGAAGCATATGCATTGCCTGTGAACTTAAGCATAAGCACCCTCGACCAGCTGAGTCCGAAAGACCTAGAGACAGCCCAAGACATGGATCCCATGATTGGACCTGTGAAAAAAGCAATCGAAACTAATAAGGAACTGACTCATGCTAAAAGCAACCCTCCTGATACTGCATTGTTAATTCGTGAAGGCAGTAAACTGGAGTCACAGGAGGGACTACTCTTCCGTTTAACACAGAAACTGTCCGGAAGAAAGATTAGGCAGCTTGTATTGCCTGAGAAATACCGGACTGTGGTATTAAAGTCATTGCACGATGAGTGTGGACACATGGGAGTGGAACGGACTGTTGAACTGATCAGAGACCGATTCTATTGGCCCCGCATGACAACTGAGGTTGAACAGTACATCCGAAACTGTGGACGATGTATCTCAAGAAAGACACTGCCGCATCGTGCCTCACCCTTGAATCAGATAACTATAGTCAAGGCCCCTTGGACCTAGTCTGTATTGACTTCCTGCAGATGGAATCTGATTCCAAAGGGGTGGCTAATGTGTTAGTGATAATGGACCATTATACTAGTTATGCTCAGGCATTTCCTACTAAGGATCAAAAAGCCCTCACAGTAGCGAAAGTACTTTGGGAGAAATTCTTTGTGCATTACGGCTTACCTGCCAGAATACACTCTGATCAGGGCAGAGATTTTGAGAGTCGGCTGATTAAGGAGTTCCTTACTATGCTAGGGATCCGTAAATCCCGCACATCTCCGTATCATCCGCAAGGTGATCCGCAACCCGAACGATTCAATCGCACTCTTCTGGCGATGCTTGGTACTATGGAACCTGAACAAAAACAATACTGGAGCCAGCACATCAGTCAACTAGTACATGCGTACAACTGTACTAAAAATGATGCCACTGGATATTCGCCATATTGTCTGATGTTCGGAAGAGAAGCCAGATTGCCTGTAGACATCTGCTTTGGTATATCACCTGATGGTGAGCGTGAGGCCTCTTACCATCAGTATGTTGCCAGAATGAAGAAGGAGTTGCAAAGTGCCTATCAGATGGCCTCTGCAGCTGCAAACAAGAGTCACCTCAAAAATAAGGTCTACTATGACCAAAAGGTACGAGATCTGCCCTTGGCAGAAGGGGACCGAATTCTTATTAGAAACGTTGGATTACCTGGGAGACATAAGCTGCAGGACCGCTGGAAGTCCACACCTTATGTTGTGGTGAAGAAGTTGTCAAACCTGCCAGTGTACCAGGTCAAACCAGAACAGGGATCTGGTGGAGTCAAAACTCTGCACAGAGACCATCTTTTGCCCATAGGTTATCTGGTCAGAATGTCGAACGATCCTGTGGTTACTACAGTTGGTAGAAAACCTGTCACCAGAGGACAGCGTGCCCGTCTAAGACCAACTACATCTGTAGTTCACCCATTGGAAAGTGACCCAGATTCATCAGATCCCGAGTTTGAAACCGCCTGTAATCCTCAAGCTTTTGATGTAGGTGAGGTCCGGAGACACCTCTCCATACCCCATCAAAACCCTGTGGATAGGGACAGCCAGGAAGAGGAGAGTTTTGAAGTTTCTGAAGAACCCTCAGCTATGAGAGCAGAATCCCCAGAAGACACTACACCTTCCAGTCTGGAATCTGATAAAGAAGAGACTAGTAATGACCCTGCTGCCGACCCAGATTTAGAAGGGGGAGCAAGCTCCGGTTCTACGAGCGACACAAGTAGTGAACCCGCAGTCGTCCTTCGAAAGTCACAGAGAGAAAGGAAACCAGTTATTCGCTTGACGTATGACAAACCTGGCAAGCCATCCCAGGAGCCTGTTACCATTATGCATAATGGGATGGTTATTCAGTTCAGCCTCAATGCACCAGAGGAGACCGTAGAGAAGAAAAGGCACAAGTACCAACAGCCCCGAAGGCTGTCTGATGATAGGAGAAGCAACCCTTCCAAGAAACAGAAAGGAGTCAGATGAGGGCATCTCGATGGTCAGAAGGGGGAGGGTGTAGCCCTGATAATATATTTTGATAAAGGTACTACTAATAATAATAATAAGGTGTATATATATACTAATATTTGAGTTTTCTAATTTGTTTTGCTTATTTAACTTTCTAATTGAGTTGGTGATCAGTGGTCATTGTTTTCTGGTGTGGGAGACCAACCGCCAATCCAGCTTCACTATCAGTTAGAGGGGCGTGGCCTAAACTGAGGTAATGGTGGTGAAATAGGTGACAGCAACAGCTGTTGAGCTGCGTCAGTCATGGTGGGATGTCAAAGGGCTGACCAAAAGTTATGCCTGTAGGATCTACACCAGGTAACGATCAATGTGTTGAGTGTATGCTGCCCATTGACTAAATGTTATTGTAGTGTTGATAATCGCTACTCGCGATTATCATGTAGCTTCACACATGTTGATCTGCACCAGGAAAGCCAGATGAGCCACATTGGAGCTCCTGTGAGTCAGGAGACAGCAACCAAAGAAGCTGAGCTGGTTCCCGAGGCTGCTGCTACAGACCTGCTGTTTTTTCTTCCGTCAGACAATCCTTCCCTCTATTCACTTCCCGTTCCCAACACATCGTGAGTACTCACAGACATTTCACTGCCCCTTTTTGTTTAGGCTTGTGTGGACAAGTGAAACGGTCACGACCGTTTAAGGCCACTACGATCTCCAGCAACGACTCGGGCCTGCAACGGGGGTGTGGTTGGTGTGTGTGTGCTAGTGTGGTATGAGTGGATTTGTGTTCTTTGTTTTATTTGTGATATTTATTATATTTGTTGTGGTAGTTGTATTTGTGGTATTGTAGAGGTTCTTAGGAAGAGAGAGCGAGTTATATACATTTTGTGGGTTTTCGTTGTATGAGGATTGGTGTTTAGTTTATTATTAGTATATTGTACAGAGCTACATGGGCCGGGGGTTACATATATAAATATTAATAATACAAAATATATATAATTATATATACAAATAAATAAATATATATATATTTATATATATACAGATGAACATACACCCACAAACACGTACAGTAGGAGCGGATCTCATGTCATTAAAAGTTTCCATCCGAACACTTCTGCTAACTAACCCATCGTGTTCCCCCAAATGTTGGCAACGTCCAATCAGAAACGACCATCTGTGATGAAGAGAGGTCGGTCCGGAGGTCGCGTGTGAATCCCTGGATTCCTACGTGACGATCGATGCTTTGCGTTGCAATGGTTCCTGTCCCGGGACCCCAAAACAACCTGAACGGTTGCACAGGTTCTGCAGAGAAACAGAGTGCATGGTTACCAGTGTGTGTGTGTGTGTGTGTGTAACACTCCCACTGTGTGGGTTGTTAACTGTGTGTGTGTGTGTGTCACTTTCTGCGTGGGTTGAATGTCAAATAAAACATTCTCGTTGACATGTACAAAGTGTGTTTTTCTTCTACTGTTATACTACATGAACTAGACTACATGGTCATAGTGTGACGCTGTGTGTGTCTGCGTGTGTGTGTGTGTAGGTGTGTGTGTGTGTGTGGGAGCTGAGGTTGTGCGGCTGTTTGAAGTGAGCAATGGGGTGCAGCGCTGCAGCTGCTGTTTGCATGCTAATGCTGCGGCAGAGCTGGAGGACGTGGGAGGGGAGGGGAAAAGGCCAGAGCACGCCTACACACACACACACACACACACACACACCTGCCATTTCACACTTCTACTGGTTGAGAACTGGAGAACAAGCTGGATCTGTTGCTGCCTCGTTGCAGAGCATCAGCATTGAATGTGGAGGGAAATATGAGCGGCAGTCGTGACCAGTGGTGGAGGAAGTTCCGGTACTCGGGTCCTTTACTGGGGTCAAAGTTCTGCACTTAAAATGGACTAAAAGCAAAAGCACTTATGGTGCAGAAAGGACAGTTTCACACTGGTGTGTATGATATTACTGGATTAAAATGATGCATTCATTTGTTCGTTAGCTGGTTACAAACACAGGACTTTCACCCTGGAGACAGCTGTTCATGTCCTTGCGTGAAACCTAACGTCACCTTTGACTTTATAACGTAACAAACAAACTTATTTTACAACGTTCTACTAGATCTATCCAGGTTTTTGGTTTTCTTTCAATTTACAACATTAACCTCGTATATAAAACTGATTTCTGTAATTACGGAAGGAAATGCGGTGAAGTGTACGAGACTGTGTTGGAGCAGGAGGACGTGGGAGTCAGGTGAGCAGGATGGACAGGAAGTCCATCTGGTGGACGGCTGGAGAGGAAAGAATGAACACAACTGATGTGACAGACTGATGGATTTCATTTGACAGAGCAGGTGATTCATTGGGCTAAAATAACTTGTTTTTACTGACAGATAAATGCATCCTGCTCCTATCCAGGGACACGTGTTTATGTTCTCTCTGTTACATACGTTCTTTTACCCTTTCACAATAAAAGCCCGGACACAATGGAAGAAAGCCTTCACTGGGAAACTCAACCAAATAGCCTACTTGTTCCTGAAGGGCTCATTTGGTGCAATAATAAGTGTTTATTCACACACAGACGCTATCAAAACACTAGAAAACTAGAACGGGCACTCGGTAGAGCGCATATCTTCGCATATCACAAGATTGGGCATTGAATTATGAACATTTTGGCATTAGTTGCATGCCAATTGGACAAAAATGTATCGTGCTATGGTAAAAAAAAAGATTTAGACCTTTCCATGACTTTGACCCGATTGATCCCAAAATCTAATCAAATGGTCCCCGGATAATAACCAATCATCCCACCAAATTTCATGCGATTCGGTTCAATACTTTTTGAGTTTTGCGAATAACACGCATACAAATAAATAAATAAATACACGGCGATCAAAACATAACCTTCCGGCATTTTCAATGCGAAGGTAACCAGAAGAACGTCAAAAGGTATGTTAGAAATGTGGCTTCTCCAATAAAAACCAAACGTTCCTCTATTGGTACATAACATGATCTGTTCTCCAGTGTAGGCCTGGCATGTGCATGTATTGTGTTCCCCACCCAGAACGTAAACATGCATCACGGACAAAAGCCTGGCGTCCATCACTCCTCCACCTGAAACCACACGACGAGTCCACCGGTGGCTCAGATGTCAGTAATTGATGTTTCTAAATCCGGGAAAATCGGATATTTAAAGCCTGCGTAGACGGAGGTTTATTATTATGGGCTGTCGAAGTGAAAGCCAGCTCCTTTGAGTTGCCGATGAAAAGTTAATGTCAGCGGTGAGGAGTCGCCGCCCCCCCAGGCAGCGGTAATGACAGGGTTGGACTCCATGTCAGGGACCGCCAGCAGAGCTCCGGGCCGGGGGGCGAGCTGGGTATCCATCAGCTGACAGCTGGCTCCTGGGGCCACATCGCTAAGGAAGGAGCTCGGACAGGCATTGATGTTGGATCTGGAGCAGCGTGACCTCGTATGGATTCAAGCCTGACCTTTCGCCTCCGCTGTCGCCGGCAGTATTTCTTCTTCGCCAAGCAGCGAAACCCCCGAGGTTGAGATCGAACTGCATATGTTTAAGATTTTTTATGGTGACGTTGCAGTCATTTAAAATTCAGCGAGTTGAACACGATCAATGTTGATCAAAAACTGAGAAATAAGTCTGGAGATTTGGGCTTGTTGCAACAATGTTAGAATATTTTAATTTGTAAATGATCAGAGAAATGATCGATCAATATTAATACAATCTTTGAAAGTAGGATTTGAAACAAAAAATACAACCGATAAAGTCTGATTCCTCTTGCAGGACAAAACACATAAACATGAAAGTGTGCGAGGACATAACATCGTGGTGTGGATGCTGAGAAATATGGGTATTTCGGAAAAACTGTAAGCAATAAAGGATGAGACAGTGTTGATATTGTTATTGATTTTCTTTCCAGGTCCCCTGCTGCAGCTGGAGAGGCTCAGTGGAAACCGGCTAAAGCGCAAAATCCCACCTCGGACAGCAGGCAATAAAAAAATGTAAAAGTTTATTTAAGGTCACAACAATTGGCAAACATGAAGAAGTTATCCGGTGAAGGATCAGCAGCTTCTTTTATTGTTGCTCTTCAGCCTTGGTGCAGACTCAAAATATCTCAACTCATATCAAATGGATGCCCATGACCTTCTTTCAGAGACGCTCACGTTCCCCCAGAGGATGAATTGTAATAACGTCAATGAAGCCTCGATTTTCCAACCACCACAAGGCCAAAATGTCAACACTCACCGATGTCTAAACAACAAAAAATCGACACAACAACAACAACAACAGGTGGCGCTCGTTACCTGAGTTACGGCCCGACGTGTACTGCACACTAGTAGGACACACCTGTGGTAAGTTATTCCTTGATAATATGACAAATCCATGTTGAAATTGTCTGGACGTTAGCTAGTGAGTGTTAGCTGCTTGGCTAAACAATGAAGTCACTCGCTAACGAGGAGTTTTTTGTCGTTTTTTTGTCAAGAAACTTGAAAACAATTCATTTTTTAAGGAGATTCTTTCACAGCAATACACAATAGATATGAGAGATGGTTTGCCATGACATTCCTTCCATGAATTGTAATGAACTAGTACGACTCGCCTGTGGTTAGTTATTCATTGATAATATTACAAATCCATGTTGAAATTGTCTGCAGGTTAGCTAGTTAGTGTTAGCTGCTTGGCTAAACAATGAAGTCACTAGCTAACGGGGAGGTTGCATTGAGGCTACCCGTTGGTTTAGCGGGGTGTTCTAATGTAGCATGTAAAATGCTGTTTTTTCGGCAAGAATCTTGAATAAATAAATAAAATTTAAGGAGATTCTTTCACAGCAATACACAATAGATATGAGAGATGGTTTTCCATGACGTTCCTTCCATGAATTGTAATAAACTAGTACGACACGACACGCCTGTGGTTAGTTATTCCTTGATAATATTACAAATGAATGTTGTAATTGTCTGGAGTCTAGCTAGTTAGTGTTAGCTTAGCTTTGGCTAAACAATGAAGTTACCAGCTAACGAGGAGGTTGCATTGAGGCCACTTGTTGGTTTAGCGGGGTGTTCAATTGTAATCTTGTAAAATGCTGTTTTTTTGGGCAACAAACATGAATACATTAGAACATTTTAAGGAGATTCTTTCACTGAAATACACAATAGACACAAGAGAGGGAGAATTGTGACCTGTTACCAAAGCCACCCAGCTGAGGAAAGACCAGAACCAGCTCCCCATCTGCCAAAAAGAAACCAAATAAATTGAAAACATATCATTGACTTGTGCACCACTGTTGGAAACAAATGAGAAGAAAACCCTCTCTGTGTTGTTGGTTTGTTGGTTCCTTTCACATGTAGAAACTGAATCTGTGTACATCATGTCAGCAGTAGGCTCGGGAGAAGAAGAACAAGAAGAAGAAGAAGAAGGAAAAAAGAAAAGAAAAGGCCTTTGTGATAAAAATAATACAGATTACGTGAGAAGGTAGCCATGGATACAACATCCAGTCATCCTCGTCAGTGCATATATGGAGAGATTTATGTGTTTCCACCTTGAGTAGTCGTCTAAAATGCTGCGTGCTGTCAGATCACTGCCGTGTAGGTGGATACTGACCCCGGGAAGTCACGCCGTTACATAAGCCGGATGGATTTTGAATCACAGCCTCTCCGTTTCGTAATGAACGTTAACGGCGGTAAAGTTTCTCTCGAGAAAAAACAACAACAGCAGCAGGATTGCCGATCGGAGATTAGATCGTGATTATAATCGCTGAACTCGATGCACATTTTCACAGTTAACGTCCACCAGAGAGACGAGACCTCGTGGACGGAGCACTCAAGGACAATTCGACATTTTACAACCTTTATTTGTTCTTTGAATCACTACGAAACCGTTGTGGAATGCGTCTGAAGTCACTCCCTCGTTCACCGACCTCGACACAATGAACACGGGCCAAGGACACTAAATGTGTTCCCTTGAGGGGGTTTCTAAATATAATAAATACGGTGCCTTTAGAGAGGGATTTTTGGACTCGCCATATAATGTTTATGAATCACAATTCAGTTAATTAAGCTATAAATCCCATTTGCAACTTTACCACAGAGCTACTGTTGCACTACCTGTTTTAATCTCTGTATACACACATTTATTACCACACATGTATGTGTTCTACATTCCTGTTTACATTACAGTTTAGTACATACAGTTCTGTATCTCTGTATTTTCACTTTCCCATTTAAACTCCTTTAAAGAAAATGATTATTTTTGCTTAATTTATCTTTCATTACGTAAGAACTTGTTACATTAAACTGTTATTACGTTAGGCGCTTGTGTGTGTGTTTTTTTAAACTGTATATGCTGATTATGAGCTTTTGCTACACGTTAATTATTAAATTGTTCTGCAAATTTTTTACACGATGAGTTGCGACACATTTCTAAATTTAAAAAGTGCGATTTAGAGATTCAAGCGAACGACCCCAACGGTAGCTGACGTTTTTGACGCGTGCGACTTCATTCGAGTCAAAACGGATCAGAGACGCTCTCCGAAATTATTAAGAGGTTATTTAAATGTGAGTCTCTGATCTGAGGCGTCGCAAAAACGTTCGTCCTCTTCCCAAAAGAAGAACAGAGTAGTGGATCTGGAAACGTTCGCAGCCGGTTGATCCTCTGAGGACCACGAACCAAAAGGTCACGGGCGTCCATCTCATAGAACTATTGACGTATTTCTCTCCCTTCCTTCAAGTGTTTCGTAAGTCACACAGCTAAATATATAACACCGGAAGTTTAAAGCCCTCCGTGGAATAGAGCCGCAGTAAACTGTGAGCTGCAGGTGGAACTCCCTGGTTGGTTTCTGTACGACTGCCAAAGCACCAACATCACACGGTATGACGCCATTACACCGCGGACAGAAGATCGGTCCGTACATATCCGATCTTTAATCTGGTTTCGTTGTTGGTGTGGAAGGAGGAGCTCAGGCTCCGAGTTTCATTTCCACTGAAAGAAGGAAGTGAGAGAAGAAGATGTCAAGGCAGCGAGAAGGAGAACCGATCACATGTTGGAGAGGAAACCACCGAGGGACGAGGAGTAATCTTTAGTACTAGTACCTATAGCACTAGTACCTTTAGTACTAGTACCTATAGCACTAGTACCTATAGCACTAGTACCTTTAGCACTAGTACCTTTAGTAGTAGTACCTTTAGTAGTAGTACCTATAGCATTAGTACCTTTAGCACTAGTACCTTTAGCACTAGTACCTTTAGTAGTAGTATCTTTAGTACTAGCACCTATAGCACTAGTACCTTTAGTACTAGTAACTTTAGTACTAGTACCTTTAGTCGTCGTACATTTAGCACTAGTACCTTTAGTATTAGTACCTTTAGCACTAGTACCTTAAGTATTAGTACCTTTAGTAGTAGTACCTATAGCACTAGTACCTTTAGCACTAGTACCTTTAGTACTAGTACCTTTAGTCCTAGTAGCTTTAGTACTAGTACCTTTAGTACTGGTACCTTTAATAGTAGTACCTTTAGTAGTAGTACCTTTAGTACTGGTACCATTAATAGTCGTACCTGATGATAGTTTTATAGGTTCCATCCAGCAGGATGTAAGCAGTGAGAATGATCTCCATCTTCTCCAGGTGCAACGTCAAAGTGATGAACACACGAATGCATCAATAATTATAATCCAGTGACATAAATACGACTCTGAAACGGCCCGTTATGGATAAGGAATACTTTCAGTACTTTAATTTGATGTTAATACTTTAGTGTACCTTTATTGAATATATGATTTTGAATAATTTTACACTGCAGTATTCCTTTTTGTACTCCAGATGGAAAGAAAAAGGTAATTTGTGTGTGCGTGTGGGTGGGTGTAGGTCTGTGTGTGTGTGTGTGTGTGTGCGCTCCTGCTGCCTCTGAAGCCATGAACAGATGGAGAAGGTGACTTTGTTTGCCCTGAACCACGTCTCTCAGGACACGCTCCCTCTCGGCTCTGGAACGCCTCCAGAAACGAAATAAATGTTTTGGGCTCCGGCTCCGGAGCCTCATCACAACACGTCTTCAGGCTCAGAGGAGCTTCTGGTCGACGTAGGAGAAGCTCCTCGGAACAGCAGCATCACCTTCACGACCGTGGACGATCTTTAGAAACATTTTTATGTTGATGAATCATTTCACAAGGATGGAGCTGTTTCTAACTCTCAGTTTGTAGATTGCGCTGCTGATTACTTTGCATTCAAAGTCGGCCCGGGTGCAACGCTCCGGCACCTTCTTTGGATGACGCCCAAAAATGTACCCAACACAGCAAAATATGAAAATACAGGCAGTGTGCAGCGTCGATGCAGAAGCCGACTGCAGGGTCAGGAGTGATGCTTTTTGTTTCACTCTATTCTCTCACTGTGCCTTCAGGCTTCTATCAA
This sequence comes from Pseudoliparis swirei, assembly GCF_029220125.1. Classification (NCBI taxonomy): domain Eukaryota; kingdom Metazoa; phylum Chordata; class Actinopteri; order Perciformes; family Liparidae; genus Pseudoliparis; species Pseudoliparis swirei. The sequence continues at coordinate 3,835,375 of NC_079405.1, forward strand.
AGTAATATGCAGAATCTGTTTGGCATCGAGACGAGATTTTTTGGGGGATCAGACGCGTTCTGATTTCAGACAGAAGTTACGTAAACGCGATGTTTAAGATGTACAAAGTTATTTATTTAGGAAAAAGGAACTCTTTAATTCAACACATGTGAATCGGAGTTAACAAAAATGGCCAACAGAGCGTATAATAACCAAATATACCAAGAGTATATGGACTTTCACTCATCTAAAACTAAAACTAGTGAAGATAAACCCTGATCCTGGAAACTAAAAGCGCAGCAACGACAGCTTCGGGTTCTTTTGGGTTTTTATAACATCAAAGAGACGAATCAGTTTCATAGGACCTGACTCTGAAGTTAACCCAGTCCCCTGGGTTTGACCGGTACCTGGTGCAACTGTACCACAAGGACACCTCACAGTAAGTAGGCCCGCCTCCCCCCGGTAGGCCCGCCCACCCCGGTAGGCCCGCCCCCGCCTCGGGGCGAGTCTTTAAACTCCTGCCAATCAGGTTCCGTCTTGTGATTGGTCCCGTCGGGTGACGCACCAATCAGGTCCCGTCACGTCTGAGCTGTCTTTGTTTTAAATGCAGATAAACAGGAGAGAAAAAGTATGAATGTAATCTGGGAAAACCCTCATGAAAGGATCCTGTAGACCGGCTATTTATGAAAGGATCTTGTAAATACTTGTGAAATAATCCGGTTGAACGAGATCCTGATCGGATGACAAAAGCACACAAAAAAGAGAGTCCTAAAACGTTATTTTATATCACAATAAGGATATTCAAACCTTATTTATTCTTCATTTACAACAGTATAGATATCAGTGTCTGCATCTTGAAAGAATGAGAACAAAGAAGAAGAAAAAACGTTTTGAAAAATTCTTTTAAATTGTCAGTTTGAAATAATTCTCCTACATGAATAGAGTTATATATTTGTATTTATTTGTTTTAATTGTATATGAATAAAACTCCAATTCCAGACTCAAACCAATTGTTTTAGAAGCGATTATGTGGCCCATTCCTCTGAAGATGACTTAAGTAAACCCAAGAAGGGTCTCCTCGTACCTCTGGAGGCTAATCCCATGGTTTCTGGGATTGAATAAATGAATAAATAAAGCTGATTTCATGGTAACCCACCAAAACTTCAAACCCTGATCCCACGAGTCTCCTCCAGAGTATTTAAAGTTTGGCTCCTCTCTGGCCTCTCGAGCCTCGGAGAGACTCGGCCGGACGTATTGACAATAGATACACGGGCGTGTTGTGACAACAGCGTGTTCAGGGGGGGATCAGACCGGTGAGTCCTTTCTTTAGATATCCAGCGGGTCGTGTAAGTGTTACATCATCAGTACAAAGACTCTGTAAACAAACCGGCAATGGAAGAGATCCTGGAGTAAAAGTATGTGAGTATAAACAGGAAAATGTACTTAAAGTGTGTCAAGTGAAAGTACTCAATATGGATTACATTAATATTACCAAGTATTTAGGTAAACGCAGGATTTGACTATTGATTCTTGTCATTATGGATTAATATGTTGATTATTTTCTCCGTTAATTGATTGTTTAACAAAAAAGAACATTGTATTCCCAACTATGAACCAATGTCCACTTTCTTAAAAGATTAATGTGTTTTTTTGCAACGTCTGAATTATTTAATAAGGAAACATTTTAAAAGGACAGACATTCAAACTCAGTGGACTGAGCAGGTGAACAGAGAACTTGGTGGAGGAGACCCAACACGGAGCTAAAAGAGAGCGAAGGACTGCTGCTCTGCATCTACTGGTCACAGTTTGATAAAAATATTCACATTGTGATCATATGTCATTCTTGCATTTACAGTATCACGTCTAATTGCGTTAATAATACAGGGAAATGCATTTATTTTTCGATAGAAGACTATTGTTATGGAAAGTATAGAACAGCCCCTTTCATTCATTTCACTTCCATCGGCTCATTTTGTTTTCTCAAACCTTTTTTTGTAACTTCTTTTACAATTTGAGTGCACTTTAAAAGGCTTTACCAGCCATCAACAGAACATTCACATTTATCTCTAAATAAAAATATAGTAAAATTAATTTAAAAAATGCTAAAAGAAACTGTCTGACTCCGTCTCCTGCAGTCGGTTGGAGGGTGAAGCACGGAGCTGTGATGGCAGCTCACCACCTCGCTGCCTCTCCGTCATTAGCATAGCGGGGGAGGAGAGCTGATTGAGTGGCCAGTTGGCAGTCACACAGAAATCTCTTTTCAGATTCTTTGTTCATGTTCTGAGACCAGAAAAAAGAAAAGAAATAAATCACCATCTCATATGAGCACAAACAAGGTATTGTCTTCATACTGGTGACGATGTGTCCTTGGGTTTTAATCACTATATTAAAAGGCTTTGATGAGTTCATGTTTTTGTAGATTTTCACCAACTTCCCGGCTGAATATGTTAAATAAACAAATGAAATGACATAACACCTTTGAAAGGACAAGTGTCTGTTTGCCTCCGGAGACAGATTATATTTTATATTCGTTATCGTGTAGTGCTTTTCATTAAAACTTGCAGAAAGAAAATGTAAAAAAAATAATTCTCCATTTATTTGAAATATTAAATACAAAGTTCCCTCCAAATCACACAAATAATATTAGAACATTTAAAGTAATAAACCTCCCATAATTGAATTGTAAAGCATGTATTACTGCCAGGTTTAATGAAGGTACTTTGTCACAATCATGATTGTGTGAAGTTTTCAGTGATATGTTCAGCAGTCCTTACTTTTCATGTCAATTTGTGTTCCTATCATTAATGGGAACTTAGTCTAGAAAGAAATTTTCAAATAACCTGGACATTTGTACTTTTTTCTGACCAAACTGTTTTAATTTTTTTTTTAAATTCTGATTTCAAAAAAAAAAAAATAATGACGGGAAATAAATCTAGAAAAAAAATCCGAAATAACCTGTAAATATTTAATTGTTTCTGTCAATATGCTAACTTTAAAAAAAATAAAACATATTCTGAATAAAAATAAATATTTTAGAATATGTCAAAAAAATATTACAACTTTTTTATCAGGGTAAATAAATCTTTAAAAAAGAAAAGAAATAGCCTGTAAATATTTACTTTAAAAAAAGTTTTTATGTTTTGACATTATAAAATCTGAATATATATTTTTATTATTGAAAAAGTCATGACATTTTTATTAGATATTTTATATAAATATTTTAATATAGTAAAATATATCAAAATACTTTAAAAAAACCTTCTCAATCTAGAAAAAAATCCGAAATAACATGTAAACATTTCCTTTTTTTCTGAAATGATCAATTTATTTATGAAACATCAGGACTTTAAATCATTGAAGTATTATGATGTATTTTTCCTCTCAATGTATTCTAACTTTATTCTGGAAACTATTCCCCCTCACAGTAAAAAAAAACAATACAAAGAGGACGTAGACTATAATAATAGAGAGAGATGGTATCTCTGCAGTGGGCGGAAACGAGCCTCCATACTTCGCTCCAGATGTGGATTCCTTTTCCTTTCTCAAAGGACTCTTCCTCTCAACTTTCCCGGGTCTTCATCAACCTCCAGGCGGATGTTCTCGATCGCAAAAGGGAGCCTATTACCTAATTAATTCATAGATCCACCTTAAAAAACACGGGGTAATCCCGGGCTGGTCCCGCCCTCTCTCGCGGGCACTAGTTGACTTCCCCCTCCACACCCCGCCTCCCTGCTAGCCAGGAAAAGACGCCGACCCGGACTTCGGGTCTTTTCTCTGGTCCCTGTTTGAATGTGTTGGACCCCTCCAGTCCCACAACCCCACCGGTCCTCATTTACCGGATCTGCTTCTCTGTAAACCAGAGCCCCATCCTCCTCCTCTAGATTCACAATCCAGGAGAGAAAGAGAGAGAGAAAGGGAAAGGGGGGGAGTTTATTTCTTCCTTGAACCACCGGGATTGATTTTCCTGACTAATCTGGATTGTTCGCTTCCTCTGTGGGGGAGCCGCCGCCGCTGGAGGACCGGAGCCGATGCTACTGTCACAGAAACCGGTTTAAACGTCGGTGACAAACACGAAGATATTTTCTCCTTTCCCATCCGGGTCTGTCAGTCATTTTTCACCACTGCAGTTGTCAAGTTGGATCCCTGCTGTGAAATGGACAAACCCCTCTAAAACTGCAAGACGCCGCTCTCCGCCTCACCGACGAGCAGCCGCAGGACGGGATTCGGACGAGGACACCCCCGAGTGGAGGTAACGTCTATCGTTTTCTTTCTTCTAACTTTATTCAGCTCAAGTCCTGATTTTCTTTCAGTTCACTTGTGGATGAAAGACAAGAATAAAAAAAAAAAAAACCGTCGGTGCCGATGGAAGTGGTTTTTAGACGTCTGTCGTGTCCTCGGTTGTTCCGCACTGCTTATAGCATCCGGGTAATTTCACGTTAACGGTCACAAACCGCTGATCCCTTCACCTTGTGACACCCACCAACTGGCAACTATACGGACACATTTTGGGGGGTTTTCCACAGGTGTGGACGCACAGTTACCACGCTATTATAGATGTATTACCTGTATTTGTATTTACTCCCAGAATAACCTCCACGGCATCTCGCGAACTACCTTTCTGAGGCACGTTTTGCTAACCCGCGTCCCCCCCCCACCTCCGGCAGTTAGCCGGGTTCGGACCCGATACGTGCCTCCCCTCAACGGCCGAGTCAAGTCTCCATTCAAAAACAAAATGTGGACGTTCAACGCCAACTTGCGTCGCTTTTTTTGACAAAATACAAAACACCTGTTAAAACACAAACGGTTTCATGGAAATGTACACATCTGTAATGGTCCGAATAGCTTTTAATTTCGGTCAAGTATGAACTTTTAGGCGTGTTACGCAGCGCTCGTGACGGGTCTCCGTCGCCCACCGCGGTGTGTTTTTCAACCAGGGAAGACCGCGAGTAGTACCCGGTAGTTAACGCCTATTTTCAGTAAAAAATGACTTTTGTACGCGTGCGGGAGGTACGCCGAATTGAACACCTGGGTCCACCTATTCACACCGAGTGGTTTAATATCTACAAAATGTCCGCGTACACTATTTTAAAGGGGGCATGCTGTTTAATTGAGGGGATTGTGAATGGCGCTGTGGTGACGGCTTCTCTCCGGCACGCACCGACCGGTGCAGCGGTTGCGAGACCCGAGTGTCTGGAAACACGTCGCTCATCGTCCCTGCCGACAGTGTTTGTGTTTTTTTCCTACTGATATTCCCCCTTGGTAACCAAAGAAACCCTTCTTTGTCACTGGGACACATCTCGGGTCTCCGGTAACTTGTGTTTTTCGCTCCTCCTCCCCGCCCCACGAACACCGGTTGCTGCGGCGCTTGGAGGCTGATATCACCGCGTGTTTGTTTGGCTGTCGTCACGATGCGGCGGCGCCTTCAGGGTGAAGCTGGTCGGGCTCGTCGGAGTGGTTCGCCCACATTGAGCGCATACATGTTTTAAACGGGAGAACGCTGTCATAACGAGGGCGGAGGGGAAAAAACACAAAACAATGTTTTTTATTTATTCTAATGAACGGGCGTTCACAGCTGGAGAAGAACCGTCCTTACGTCATTCTGCAAAGATGGGCGGATGAGCACCAGAAAGCAGCTCTGCTCCTTCTCCTCCTCCTCTCATTGCATCCATCTCCTGCTCCCGCTCCTCCTCCTCCCCCTCTGTCTGGGTGTGTCCTGCCTTATTGCGTTAGGAGGGAGGGGGGATCCCGCATCTTGCCTCGCGGTGACTCCTCCTCAGCTTGTGACCTCCAAACGAGGGCATTTGCTCCTTTCTGTTTTCCTCTGCTATTCCACCAGAAATGAAAAGCTCATTGGCAAAGAAACACGAGTTAGGATTGAAACTTTGATGTCTGTTTTGTTATAGGTTGAATTCTCGGTGATTTATTTAGGTGAGCGATGGCTCAGTGACTCTGTTGTTTCCTAGAATCCAAAGGAAGAAGATGGCTTGTTTTGTCTGATTAATTCACGTCTGTCATTGTCATTTTTATTATGAATTAATAATGGAATTTTCTGTGATAAATGGCACCTCTGCTCTTTTCCCTCCTAAATGTCAAGGTTGCAATTTTTTTGGATCTAAATGATATTTATTTTTCATAAAGTTAGAGGGCGCTCTTTGCTTCAGGCGAGGCGGCCTACATCCTTTTTTGAACTACAAGTGAAGCATTATTTATTAAGTCATTTAATTGAGACATTGATAGATGGTCATCATTCAAGAAACGATGGCCGCAAACATGAGCCGACTCCAGCTTCATTTATTTGTGGTTTTTATCACTGAAAACTTGTTTAGTTTTTGAGCAGTTGGTCAGACAGATCTCCTTTAGCGCTGGCTATACTGTGGTGACATTGTCACTGTTGGTTTGAAGCCTCGCGTTTGTGACTTTGGCCGTCGCCATCTTGGTTTTTTTTTGCAACCAGTGAAAGAAATATGGTCACTTCCTTTCACTGAAGTGACCATATTTGGACTGCTGAGTGATGCAGAGATGGCGAATATGTCTCTGAGAGAGCGAGACCTGTCAGTCGCCCGGTGGCCCCGCCCTCAGGCATACTCCAGTTTCTGCTTTATAATATGCGAAATGAGCATCATGCTGTATTGAAGAATACTTAAAATCAGAGATTGAGGCCATAAACTCATGTTTACAATGTTTAGTGAGGGAATAAATTCAAGAGAGAAGTAGAGTCATTTATATAGACGTCTATACGATCCGACTTTTTTTTGCTTCCAGAGGAGTCGCCCCCTTCTGGTCAGTGGAGAGAATGGCAGTTTAAGGCACTGGTTCAATATCCACTCTCTCAGCCTCCCGTAATTGGTCGGCTTTTAATGTGAAGAACTTTCATTAAGAGTTGCGTTTCATTGGTCGTAAACAAACCCCTCTTTATTTGCTTCTGTTATTTGAGGCTGTCCTTATTTCCATTTTTAATTTGATCATTTAATAGTACATCAATGAGCTTGGATCCAGACTGGCGACCGGGATGATGGACGAGGTATTTAAGACGGACGGAGCCGACATTTCATTACATGGCGCCTGAATGATCCTAATAAATAATGCCTAATAAACAATCGCGCTTCGGTGAATACAATTATCTCTCCAGCCTCCGGCCGAGGACATGCGGGGCCGGAGGCTGCTCGTGTCTGCAGCTGCGGCCGCGGCCCAGACGACCGCAGGAAGAGACGGATGCTGACTCGGCGTGTCTGGTCCGTCCTCGTCACGTCCCGAAGGCCCGTTCGGGAAGAATAGATTTTAATATTTCTTCTTATTTCAGTCAGATTCTAATGGGACTTTTTTGCACCGCTAACGTGGGAAATTCACATCGCGTGTGAAAATGTCCACCACAGTATAACCAGCGCTAAAGGAGATATGTCTGACCAACTGCTCAAAAACTAAACACGCTTTCAGTGATAAAAACCACAAATAAATGAAGCTGGAGTCGGCTCATGTTTGCGGCCATCGTTTCTTGAATGATGACCATCTATCAATGTCTCAATTAAATGACTTAATAAATAATGCTTCACTTGTAGTTCAAAAAAGGATGTAGGCCGCCTCGCCTGAAGCAAAGAGCGCCCTCTAACTTTATGAAAAATAAATATCATTTAGATCCCAAAAAATTGCAACTTTGACATTTGGGAGGGAAAAGAGCAGAGGTGCCATTTATCACAGAAAATGGCATAATAATAAAAAATGTTGGCGTGCAAATGACAGACGTGAATTAATCAGACAAAACAAGCCATATTTTTCCTTTGGATTCTCGTAAACAACAGAGTCACTGAGCCATCGCTCACTTAATAATAACGTGTGGCTGCAGTGCATTGTGGGGGACAGAGGCCGTCGATGAGCTGGTTTCTCCCCGTGTTATTGTCGAACGCTGGCTTCGAAATGGCCGTGGCTCTCTTAACCCTCCTGTGACCTTCACATTTACAACATATTTTACCCTCGGGGTTAATTTGACCCCAGCAATTAAAACCTCCAGAAAATTATTAGAATTAATATTGGTTCCCAAGTTTAAGTGTGAGGTACTTTATGTTTGTTTGTTGACTACCTAAACAGCCCTTTAAATAAATAAAAAAGTTGATATTTCTTATATGTTTGACACAGTGAAAAACAGCCTGGGGTCAAATTGACCCCAAAGAACACCGACATTAAACATTGAATGGGGTCAAATTGACCCAAAAGGTAACAGGAGGGTTAAAATAAGCCCGTTTGGAGTCATTGCGTTGACGCCCCTGCTCGTGCTCTCGGACCGCCCTCCGATGTTCATCCGGGCCTTCAGAGCTTTCTTCATGCGGCCGTGGTTTCCAGTGGAAGTGGGTTTCCGTTAACACCTCAGACCGACCTGCTACGCTGGAAATGAGGCTGCAAACCTGAGTGTTGGTGTGAGCTCGGTGATTCAGTCCAAACCACACGGGACCTCTTTTTTCCCTCCTATCTTTCCACATATCTATTTGACCCGAGGCAGAACCGTTTCTCTAGAGTCTTCTGTCTGTTTGGACTCGGACACACACACGTTGGTTCATGACGTCTTTCTGTACAATAGTGAAAATACCCGCGACAGTGTCGACAAAGCTTTATATAATTGCATGTTTTTGCCAAACGTCTCGTCCGTTTTCACCCTCGTCCCGTAAAGACTGCATTTCATTGAGACTGTATTCATTTTCCGGTTGAAATGACAAACGCCGTCCGTCGTCGACTCCTCGCTTTTTGAGAAATCTCCCAAATGATTCTACGATGTGATCAGAATCGGGTGGAGGGGATTTGGCGCGGCGGTTTTGATGCATAAAAAAAGAAAGAAAAGTGGTACAAAAGTCAAGAACCGCGAGTAGGAAAGAGAATAATGTGCCAAAAGAATATCTTGTGTCTTTATTTACATAATTGCAGAATTGCTTATATGAGCAGTGGGTAATCTGGATGGAAAAACAAACATCACATCGTTCTGTCATTGCATTGAAGACGGGTTGTTTCCGACATGGTCGCTAGGAAACAGTGTGTGGACCAGGGGACGAATTGATTATTTGATCTATGGCTAATTATTAATAACAATCTTAAAAGTAAAAGAAGGAAAGGAAATATACACACGCGGAACACATTTTCTTCAAACGTGATTTATAAACCATTCATAGCAAAATCACTAAACACAAATGTCTACTGTTGGTTATTCTAGTGTTTTTAATATATTTTTTTTTACACCTGTACAATTAAAGTACTTCGCCACATCAATTAAAAACGAATAAAGCAAAATGATGTGTGTGAACTGATGAAATCAATGAATTAGTATAAACGGCGTGGCGACACCAACCCTGACCCTGATCCGCGTGCCGCTGCCCGGGTCGCACGCCCGGTCCAGAGCGTCCCTGAGCGGCGCCGCCAGCTCGGTGGAAGGTGGGAACCCGGATCCAGCAGCTCGACTCTCCTGCGTCAGTCCACCTCCATTATTAATGTCTCGGCCCTGTATTTGAGACGTGGGAGCTCTCTGTTTGTGGTTATAATAGAGCCGTTAGCCGTTATCATTATCTTATAAACTCCTGCTGGCGCCAGAGGGTTCAACCCCCCCCCTCCACACCCTCCCCCAGCCATTGGGGAACGGACATGTGACCCCGTGTCATGTTTTATGTATGGCGCTGTGTGTAAACGGCACTATTAATTGGTACATTCTTTCAAGTTTCGCCGGTTGAGAAAAAAAACGAGAGTCCGTGTGAAGGCAGACACAAACCTGTGTTATTTATGACTATGGGGGAGGGGGGGGGGAGGGGGGGGACTCCCAGTCAACCCTGTCCATCAGAAGTATCTTAATTAACTCTTTATGCAAGTATCTAAAAATATACACTGATAATAGCTGTCCTGATGCGTGTGGTTTCACGCCGTCTCACGTGCACCAGCACAATGTGCAACACGTGCACGATGTGCTGTGCGGCGCGTGTTGAAAACGCAGGTAACCGTGGCAACATCACTGATGCTTCGGCGAGTAAATACTAACCTCCCCGTGACTCCAAACGCACTTAAAGAAATGGATTTTAAAAAAACACGTAAATACAGAAGAGGATCGTCGCGGTCGGAGAAGGACTCTCACGTGGTCACGACCGTCGCTCCTGTGTTTGCGTGCCTCATTTGCAAAGATCACAAGTCATAAATAACTTCAAACTCGGGTTTGAGTTCTCTCCGTAATCCCCTTCGATGGCCGAGGTTCACGAGCGACGACGTGACGCGTGTCCGAGCCGAGCTTCTCCCGGACCGTCCTCTAACCGTCTGGACGGTGAGATGAGCGTCCACAGCCGGGCCGACCCTCCAACGCCGCCCGTCGCTCTTTTTGCCAACGAAGAAAAATGAGATCCGGAATCAAATCGACCGCCGGAAACCAAATGTTTGGACGTCGGCGTCGATCATCGCGAGCGGCACGCTGCTGCTTTGTTTACTGCATTCAAATGAAGTGGAAACCACGGCCGGCCGACGCGGACCGGTCCAGGCTCCTGGGATCCGAGCGTGAACGGCGAGCGGGGGAAGCGACAATTAAAATCTCCTGTGATAATAATAAAGATAAAACGTGCGACGCGGCCGTGGGGACGGATCAGGGTGCGGTCGCGACTCAAGTCCTCAGGAAACCAACATGATAGAGGGGAAACCAAACCAGCAATGGACTGGATGACATCATCATGTCATGAAAAGCCGGCTCATAAAAGACGAGAAATATTATCGTGTTCCGTCATCCTCTCTGAATGCGGGAGGATTTCTGGGAATGTTATTGTTTATTTGAGTTCATTTTTTTCCCTCTCGGTGCTCGAACGTGAACTTTTCTCATCTCCTGAAGGTGAAGGTGCTGCAGTGACACGTGTGTGTGTGTGTGTGTGTGTGTGTGTGTGTGTGTGTGTGTGTGTGTGTGTGTGTGTGTCTGTGTGTCTGTGTGTCTGTGTGTGTGTGTGTGTGTGTGTGTGTGTGTGTCTGTGTGTGTGTGTGTGTGTGTGTGTCTGTGTGTGTGTGTCTGTGTGTGTGTGTGTGTCTGTGTGTGTGTGTGTCTGTGTGTGTGTGTCTGTGTGTGTGTGTCTGTGTGTGTGTGTCTGTGTGTGTGTGTCTGTGTGTGTCTGTGTGTGTGTGTCTGTGTGTGTGTGTGTGTGTGTGTGTGTGTGTCTGTGTGTGTGTGTGTCTGTGTGTGTGTGTGTGTGTGTGTGTGTGTGTGTGTGTCTGTGTGTGTCTGTGTGTGTGTCTGTGTGTGTGTGTGTGTGTCTGTGTGTGTGTGTGTGTGTGTGTGTGTGTCTGTCTGTGTGTGTCTGTGTGTGTGTGTGTGTGTGTGTGTGTGTGTGTGTGTGTGTGTCTGTGTCTGTGTGTGTGTGTGTCTGTGTGTGTGTGTGTGTGTCTGTGTGTGTGTGTCTGTGTGTGTGTCTGTGTGTGTGTCTGTGTGTGTGTGTCTGTGTGTGTGTCTGTGTGTGTCTGTGTGTATGTGTGTCTGTGTGTGTATCTGTGTGTGTCTGTGTGTGTATCTGTGTGTGTGTGTGTGTCTGTGTGTCTGTGTGTGTATCTGTGTGTGTGTGTGTCTGTGTCTGTGTGTCTGTGTGTGTGTCTGTGTGTGTGCGTGTGTCTGTGTGTGCGTGTGTCTGTATCTGTGTGTGTCTGTGTGTCTGTGTGTGTGTATCTGTGTGTGTGTGTGTTTGTCTGTGTGTCTGTGTGTGTGTCTCTGTGTGTGTGTGTATCTGTGTGTGTCTGTGTGTGTGTGTGTGTTTGTCTGTGTGTCTGTGTGTGTGTCTGTGTGTGTGTGTGTGTCTGTGTTTGTGTGTGTGTGTGTCTGTGTGTCTGTGTGTGTGTATCTGTGTTTGTCTGTGTGTATGTGTGTGTCTGTGTGTGTGTCTCTGTGTGTGTGTGTGTCTGTGTGTGTCTTAATCCCGATAAAGCCGTGGGTGCAGAGAGGTGTTGAAGCTTGTCGTGAATGTGATGCGCTGCAGCGAGCTGAGCTCTGTGTGTGAGTGTGTGTCTGTCTGTGTGTCTTCATGCGTGTGTGTTTGCCGCTCTGTGGGTTGTAACAGTGTTGAAGTGCGTCAACAGTCGCTGTGAGAGTCGGTAGTTCTCAGTTTGCTGAGCTTCATTAGCCGACACTCAGTCCGTTGAGGACAGAAAACAGACGTGTTCCTGTAGTTCTACATACAGAGTGTGTGTGTTGGGATTTAGACGTGCAAGTTAAGTTTAGACAAATGTTTAATTTGGGTAAACCTGATTTCAGACAACAAACTGGAGGTTATTTCTTCAAATTTGGACCAAAAAAATGTCAACTTGGACTCCCAGATGAACTTGTCTAAAGTCAAGGTCACCTTGACCTCACACAGCACACCTCATGGCCTCATGATGCAGACGTGTTGACCTGTTGTGTCATGATCTGGAGTTTGTGTTAGTTTTGTGTCTTGTTTGGAAGTCCTTGTGTCGTCTGTCTCCCTGTGATTGTCTGCCCTGTTCCTGATTGTTTCCTTCTGTGTGATTGCTGGCCCCGCCCTCATTGTGTCCACCTGTGTCTCGTTCCCCGTTGTCCAATCCTCTCACCTTGCCTGTGTATGTAAACCCTGTTCGTCTCATTCCCAGTGTGGCTTCGTACTGTTTGGTCCGTGTGTTTTGTCGTCCTGTTCTGGTTTCTTGGAGTAAAGATTGTTTTTGTGCAATAATGTCGGCGTTTGGGTCCTCTCTCGTTGCGACAACCTGGACTGCGCATGACCTGTTGGACAGAAACACCACGCACCGCTGCGGCCGCTATTCTAGTATTTAGTTTAGTTTTATTTGAATTCAAATCTTCTGAGGTTCCCAAACACATTTGGTTTGTGTCTTTTTTTATGTTATTGAATCAATTCTTAAATGAAGGTAAAGTAACCGGTTGTAACCGCTCATCGCCACAGGGGGCGCTAGAGAGAAGGAAACGGAGACGCTTGAGATTGTAACTTCATATATGAAGTATTAAACCGACTGCTCTTCAGAATGGTGTAGTCCACTGTGTGTGTGTGTGTGTGTGTGTGTATTTAAAGCTGGCAGCTTACTTGGCATCCCTCTGCAGCGTGTTAACAACTGATAAAGATGAGAGAATAAAGAGAGTGAAGCTGCAGGAGAGAGAGAGAGAGACCCCTGCAGAACTATTACACGGTTAACTATTTAATTTGTATTAATCCAGCCCCCCAAATCTGTTCCATTCTAATCTGAATCTTATTCTGTGTCATTTAATGTTGTATGTTGGTCGTTGAAAACTGAACATATTGTCCTCAAGTCATTTACCAGTGATCTAATCAGGATGTGACGTCACAAACCATGACCTCACACACAAGGTGTGTGTGTGTGTCAGGCTCAATCTCAGAGCGGTTGCTGACTTCTCACACCACGGAGAGATATTGAGAGAATGGCATTGGTCAAAGTAGGAAGTAGCAGATGGAGGTGGATGGAGAGCCAACAGGAAGTGAGGGCTCGATGGTTTCCTCATGCTGTGCTGGCAACAGTCAGGATTTCACTTCCCTGTTCGAAAACAGCCAACAGGTGCTGCGTGTGTGTGTGTGTGTCTTTTTTTAAAGTGTTAAAGACACAGCTTCAGGGACCACGAGGTGAAAATGAGTTTCTTTAAGCCTCTTCCTGTGCAACATTACACCTCTCTGTGTTCTGACTTCTAGCGTGGAACGTTTCCCTGAAGCTCTCCGGCTGTTTGCTGGTTCGTGGCTGCAGGTGATTAGAGGCCCGTTGCCATGGAGCGGGGCAGTTTGGTCAAAATCTACCATTTCATATTGATTTTCTTTATTCTTTATTGCGGTGGCGCCCTTTCTACATCCGAAAGAATGATCTAATTTGTATGAAAAATAACGTGAGGCTCATTACGCTTCAGGGGAAAGCTCACTTAAGGTGGGCTGACCTTATTTTTTTAAGGTGGACCAGCTGTTCTCTTCCTTTAGTTATGTCCAGCTCTGTAGCTTAAAAAAATACGGATCACTTTTTAATGGCGGAGCATTTATTGGTCAAAAGTCGTAACGGTTAATTCTTCCCAGCCTGAGGATCCGTCTGATTCTGCTGAGCAGGTGGATTTATTGATTGTTGACGTCGCACTTTACCAATCTTGGAGAGCTGAATAAGTGTTGGGTTGGTCCTCCTTGGAGACCGGCTGAAAGGTGGAGTTTCACTACTTAAGATAAGGAGGGAATATTCATGACCTAGAAAAAATACTTCAAACTGCAGTGCGTCATATCGTTTAGTCTCTGTCTAGTTGCCTTCGCATTGAAAATGCGGAAGGTTATGTTTTGACCGCCATGTATTTATTTATTTATTTATTTATTTGTATGCGTGTTACTCGCATAACTCAAAAAGTATTAAACCAAATGGCATGACATTTGGTGGGATGATTGGTTATTATCCGGGGACCATTTGATTAGATTTTGGGATCAATCGGGTCAAAGGTCAAGGTCAAGGTCATGAAAAGGTCAAAATCCTCTTTTTACCATAGCGCGATCAATTTGTATCCAATTGGCATGCAACTAATGCCAACATGTTCAAAATTCAATGCCCAATCTTGTGATATGTGAAGGCATGCGCTCTACCGAGTGCCCTTTCTAGTTTTTTGTTGTATTCATATGTATTTAAAGGGAGGGGGAGATACACACCTTTCCTGTGATGTAATGCAATGGGTTAAAATATTTCAGGTCACATATTCCTCTCGCTTGTTGTTTCGGCGTTGCCGTGGTTTCCTGTGTTTTTACACCGTCAGCACCGCCGGTCACCAGGAGCGATGAGTCGGCATCTGTAGCCGCGCCGCGTCACGGGGATCCCCTGCTGACGGGCGGTCTGTCCTGCAGATGCTGCAGAGAGACCCCGCTGCTTCTGTTTTCTTCTCTCGCCATCCTAACAGTGGGACGTCGAGCTGACCGGCACCTCTGACACACACACACACACACATAGACGGAGAGAGAGGGAGAGAGAGAGACTCAGTGGAATGCCGTGTTTTTGTTGCAGAGCTGGGCGTGGTTCTCCGTTTTGGCCACGGTGACACAATGAGCACGCAGCCGCTCATCACAGCCCGACGCACAGAGACACACACTCTGCCGTCACACACACTCTGCCGTCACACACACTGCCGTCACACACACTCTGCCGTCACACACTCTGCCGTCACACACTCTGCCGTCACACACACTCTGCCGTCACACACACTCTGCCGTCACACACACTCTGCCGTCACACACTCTGCCGTCACACACACTCTGCCGTCACACACTCTGCCGTCACACACACTCTGCCGTCACACACACTCTGCCGTCACACACTCTGCCGTCACGGCGCTGAGACGAAATCGGTTTTAAGCGTTAATAAGAAAGAACAGGGGACCTGCTCGCTCCGGCCCGAGTTAATCCTCAGCGGTTCCGCTCGAGTTCTGACCGTGTGACGTCAGAGCTGGAGGTCTGTTGGGCAGAGCTGCCAACTTTTCAAAAAACCTTGGAGTGAGATTTTGTCGGGGGTGACCAAAATGTTGCCGCGCACGCAGCCACACACGTTGGTGGCTCAAATATCAGGAAATTTGAATTAATGTGGCGTTGTACCCATGTTGTACCCATGTTGTACCCATGTTGTACCCATGTTGTACCCATGGTGTACCCATGTTGTACCCATGTTGTACCCATGTTGTACCCATGTTGTACCCATGTTGTACCCATGTTGTACCCATGTTGTCCCCATGTTGTACCCATGTTGTACCCATGTTGTACCCATGTTGTACCCATGGTGTACCCATGTTGTACCCATGTTGTACCCATGTTGTACCTTGCATTCTGGCCTGGCAAAGGTCTTTTACGAGGCATCTTTGCTACCTTAAAGAATTAAAATGTTTTTTTTAACTCTACTCTCATTTACAAAAACATGACTAATTCTATTGCACAAATGTCCTGTCTTTATGTTAAATTCTTTATAATACATCTTACTTGTTCAAAGAGCTGTTTGGAAATTTTTTGAGAGGGTCCTTTTCCTAGGCCTGCAAATAAAGTGATAAATGCTATGTGGGCAGCCTTAACAAACAATGCTATGATGTGTTGAGCATGCAGGATACCAAGAGGATAACAAGGTGCTCTCCTGCTGCTCCTTATGACAGCTGAGTTTACATCACCACACAAAATTACACGCACAAACACAACACATTATCAAGATTTAAAGTTTAAGAGAGTGAGTACTTAATTGAACCACATGTCATTAACAGGGCTCTTAAGTTTTGAAGACAGGCAAGAGTGACATATCTATCCAGGATGCTTTATTTTCATTGGCTGCTGGATTAAATCTTACCCAGATACGTTTTTTTCTGATTGGCTATTGTGTAGCCCAGGGATTCCCAAAGTGTGGTGCGCCTCTAGGAAAAATGTAATGGTGGTCTAATGGTGTAATAAGTAATATTAAACATTCTCAGGGCTCTCAAGTGTCATTTCGGTCTTAACTCACGCACTCCCGCCACACATCATATTTCTTACGCTGAAAAAAACTCTCAGCTATTTAATGTTTGAATGCAGGGGTGCTCAATACGTCGATCGTGGTCGCCGCAGAGCTCCGACGCCGGTCCGCGCACATCGGGACGGAGCAAAGAAAAAGTCACTCGCGCACCCCCCCCCCCCCCCCCGTCAACAACTCTTGCATTCCGTTGCGTTTTTTTTTTTTAAGGTGTGGGGGATTGGGGGTGCGTGAACCCGGTCGGGATGTAGAAGGGGGTGCGTGGCCTAAAAAGTTTGGGAACCCCTGGTGTAGCCCATTTCTTTTTTCTGATTGGCTATTGTGTAGCCCATTTCTTTTTTTTGATTGGCTGATAAGTGGCTCCTCACAGCAGAACTCCAGGGGAGCGCTTGATTCCTCCACGGTGAGGGCAGCGCGGCCAGCTCATGTTGGCGTGCTGCGGCACATTAAAACATTAAATAGCCGAGTTTTTTCAGCGTGAGAAATACGATGTGTGGCGGGAGTGTGTGACTTAAGACCGAAATGCGTGAGTCTCACGCTCAATGCGTGACACTTGAGAGCCCTGCACTAACACACCGTCGTCTCTGCTCGTTGTGTTTGTTTGAAAATCTTCTTCTGTTGCTGACTCCGGGACTCTTTGGGGTAAATAGGATGTCTATGCAGCGAATAGGTTTATAGATGCGCTCCTGAGCGCCATCTATAGTCGGGGAGTTTGAAAAGAAACCAACGCGCCTCGGCCCAAAATCAGAATTTCTTTTGCCGTGAGAAATTGGTTGTGTGGCGGGAGAGCGTGTGAAAACATGCAAAAGCGTGTGTCACACGGCGAAACCGTGAGAGTTGGTAGCTCTGCTGTTGGGTCCGGCCCGTGGTTCTGTTCACGGCTCGGCTCCCTCGGTCACAGTCGGCAGTCCTCTGGCCGCCTGGGACCACGTGGCCCCGGGGACGGAAGTGGCTTCATTTGAAAAGTTTGAAAGGAAAACGACAACAATAGAGCGGCGTGTTGTTGACACACGCACACACACACACACACACACACACACTCGAGTCTCACTGACTGACTCACACACTCACGTGATGTCACGACGGCTTCTGCTTTCCACGGTATGAACATGTAGAAACGATGCTTTTTTTATTTATTAGCTAATTGCTCCTCAAGCGAGACACAGACGTGTGCCGATGGCAGCGGGACTCTTCTTCTGTGGTTTCTCAGCAAGCGAAAGCCGAAGCGCTGCTGAAAGTCAAGGCACTGAGCGGGGTTACGGCGGAGAGCGGCGCTCAGACACGACGACCTGAACGCTTCCTTGATTTAAATGATGGTAACGGAGTCGGTGATCTTTGCTGACTGATTTGAAGCGATAATCTGCACTCGCTCAGGAAAGATGCTCCTCTGAGCGTCGTCACATGTTTATCCTGTTAACCCACGACGACGGCCCCCCCCCCCCCATTGGACCGTGAGAGGCCCCTCCTCCCGTGCGGCCACATGAAAGGCCGCTTGTCTGTGTTTTTCGACTGCGCTCCCCGAACACTTTATATTTCCTAAAAAGCCAGGAATGTGTTTCGGCGTGACGCATCGTCACAAGATGCTCCGCCACCACCAGTCATCTGAGGCTGAGTAATGTCCCCCCCACCTCTCTCTCTCTCACCACACAGCAGAGTATGTGTGAGGATTCCAGGAAGTGTAATAGTCCGATTCTCTTCAGTCAGAAATCGGCGCCTCTCGTCCTTTTCTCCTGCGGGAACTCGAGAGGAGTTGAGCTGCGGCGTGAAGCGAGAGCGATGACGGCTACACGCCGGCGTTCTGCCAACGGCAGGAAGTCGCTGTTCGGTCCGGCTCACTCGTCACGCAGCGGCCGTGGCTCACGGAGGAAATGAAGGCGCTTTGAAACACTCAGTGCCCTATTGCTGCTTCACATAGACTCGTGTCGTAACTCGTGTCGTAACTCGTGTCGTACCTCGTGTCATGACTCGAGTCATAACTCGTGTCGTAACTCGTGTCGTACCTCGTGTCATGACTCGAGTCATAACTCGTGTCGTAACTCGTGTCGTAACTCGTGTCGTAACTCGTGTCGTACCTCGTGTCGTACCTCGTGTCATGACTCGAGTCATGACTCGTGTCGTACCTCGTGTCATAACTCGTGTCGTAGCTCGTGTCGTAGCTCGTGTCGTAGCTCGTGTCGTAACTCGTGTCGTAACTCGTGTCGTAGCTCGTGTCGTAACTCGTGTCGTAGCTCGTGTCGTAACTCGTGTCGTACCTCGTGTCATAACTCGACACGTGCCGCATCAGAATAATTGTGTTTAGAAATCGCAACTCGCCTGAGAACGATCACGTTTTAAAAGTAATCTAGTAATACTTGTGCGTTGCAAAGGAGGGAATGCTAGAAGCTGATTCGGCATATTTGGTGAGGAGCCAATTTTCCAAAATGTAAACGCGATGCGATAGGTTCCTGCAGGGAGGAGGAGGGCTGACGAAGACTCCGGTGAGGAGCTTCCTCCTGCCGGTGATGAAGCGCGTTGGCTGAGCATCTCCGCTTGACTCCCGCACCGAGAGGTCTCTGAACTACACGGTGTTCCGGTCGGCGGGGTCGATCAACCGGACGGCGGCGCCGGTGAACGACGGTCATCACAACGACGGAGACCTGACACCTTCAAGCTCACAGGGGCATCGATTTGTATTCTTGTTTTGTATTCCTGCTCTTTCGTTTATTCCTGGGATTGACAGGAACAAAACGTTTGTTTTGCGCGAGAGCTGCCGGGCTCTCGTCTCGTATTCACAGCAGACCTGAGGTCAGCTGCTGGCGGTCAGAAGAGCTCGACGGGAGCCACGGGAAGGAAGCGGTGTTTTTAGTGACGGATTAATTTATTTGTGTCCGCAGTGAAAGCTCCGTGACACGGAAGGCCTTTTGTGGTTTTTGAGATTCGAACGACCTGTGAAGTTTACACTCGATCAATAGGATAAACGAACAAAGCATTCCTGTTCCGTCTGCAGCAGGATTCTCCTCGTTTGATTAATGTCTCATTATTAGGAGAGAAAACAACCTAAGAACGGTTGAAATAATTTCAGATATTCGTCTACAACACACCACTGTTGTCCTGTCGGGAGTCGACGCTCCAAGACGAAGCCTGTAAAACACAATACATCTATACACGGGCGACAATTAGCCATCTTTTGTTATATACAGGTTTCGTAGGGTCATGGAAAACCTGGAAAAGTCATGGAATTTTAAAATGGTCGTTTTCAGGCCTGGAGAAGTCATGGAAAAAACGTAAATCATAAAAGTTTGGGAAAAGTCATGGAAATGTTTTATAATCACATGTTCATTTATGCGGAGTTTAAAATAATTAATATGTTTTTTTAAAGAAAGACGCTCAAAATATAAGCCGGCGTACGTTCTCAATACGCACAATGTTCTAAATTGTTCATGCTTATACCGAGATTTCAGTTTGGTCTTGGAAATTTGGTTTAAAGTTATGGAAAAGTCCTGGAAATCCATTGGTCAACATGTGTAAGAACCCTGTATATAACACTATTAATATTGCAAATAGAGATTAAACCTGTTGGTAACAATTGCTTTCGTCAGTCCACCAGATGCTGACTTCCTGCAGCAGGAAGTTGGTGAGAACCAGAACGGCGTGTTGGTCGATCCGTCTGCTCGACTGGTAAAACAATAAATACCTGGCGTGGCATCTCAAACGATAACTAACCTCCACGGTCAATATTTACCGTTTCACTTTCCCACCAGACGACAATCTAATTAACTAAAGCTCACGTTTAGCAAAAAAACGTTGTATTTCGGGGCGCGGCCGGATCCCCCCTGCTTTCAGACGTAGGAAACCCCGTACATGTGTATCTGCTTTCATAAGATCCGAGGTGTGGAGAGCAGCGCGACAAAAGAATAGCCCTAACGGCGGGAGAGACGAAGCTGGTTGTAGACCTGAGAGG
Organism: Pseudoliparis swirei; assembly: GCF_029220125.1. Lineage (NCBI taxonomy): Eukaryota > Metazoa > Chordata > Actinopteri > Perciformes > Liparidae > Pseudoliparis > Pseudoliparis swirei. The sequence continues at coordinate 3,855,749 of NC_079405.1, forward strand.
AGTCGGGGTCATGTGACCGTGCGTCATGTGACCGTGCGTCACGTGACCGTGCGTCACGTGACCTTGCGTCACGTGACCGTGCGTCACGTGACCCCTCCGGCCGGATGAGCCGAAGGTCTCCGACGCTATCGAAGATGGCGTCTGCGTCAGCCTCACGAGGGGTCGGAGCAAGAGACGGAATTTCCATTCAGTTTGTCATTTATTTTTTTTACGATGAGGTGTGACATCATGTTTTAGTTGAGAGGAAGTGGACCTTGAGTTGGGTCTAACAGCCGTGGTTGTTTTTTAAAGCGCTTAAAATGTTTATGACGTTTGTTTCCCGGAACGATGGAGTTTAATTTACTCCCCGAACGTGACGGCCGACGCACCGCAGGTTTCTCCGTTTTGTGACTTCAACCGGTGAAAGTGACGCTAGTCGTATTATTTTTATTACCTTCGCATTGAAAATGCGGAAGGTTATGTTTTAAACGCTGTGTATTTATTTATTTGTATGCGTGTTACTTGCATAACTCAAAAAGTATTAAACCGAATCGCATGAAATTTGGTGGGATGATTGGTTATTATCCGGGGACCATTTGATTAGATTTTGGGATCGATCGGGTCAAAGGTCATGGTCAAGGTCATGAAAAGGTCAACATCTTCTTTTTACCATATCGCGGTCAATTTGTATCCAATTGGCATGCAACTAATGCCAAAATGTTCATAATTCAATGCCCAATCTTGTGATATGCGAAGGTATGCGCTCTACTGAGTGCCCGTTCTAGTTCATTACTGATTCAGTTCTTTGACGACATATCATCTTCTGGGGGGAAATCCCGACATTTGACTTTGACCGTGCAGAAACGGCAGCGTTGGTCACCCGGTCCTCATCTGACGCTCCAAAATGCAAACTACACGTCGGAGTCGAGGCCTCAAGAAGAACCACGGCGACACCGTCGACGTGTACAAGCGCCCGTGGACGTAGATAACTGGCTACCAGCTTCTTTAAAAAAAATAAAAAAATGTAAACCAATGAACACGATCGGTTGAGTTCGCTTCCGCTCGTCAGCTGGTGGCGAGTCATTTCAAACAATGGATGCACTTCAAAACGCACGTGTTGGTTTGGGTAGAGATGGCTGTTTGACTTGCTCCCTTTGCTGGCAGACGCCGCTGAGGGCAAACTTCTCCCAGGCGCCTTTGGCCCGAAAGCCTTCAGTTCAACACCGGGGTGATTCATGAGCAGCTGGAGGAAGCAGTTTATCTCCGTCTTTTGAAGAGCGTTGATGAGCCCGAGCACTTCCCCCGACACGCATTCAAACACCAGAAGCCCCCCCCCACCCCCACCTCCTCTGCAATGGGAACACTGGGAGCAGCCGGCAGCTTCCCCTTTCTGCTGAATGGGCGGCCGGCGTGCGCTCACGCTGCTCATCAAGAGGGAAATGTTGGGCGGCAATCGGCTGCTTTTCCTTCCTTCCCGTTTGCTCTGGTCTTCCCGCTCCAACAACCTGGCCTCGCGCTCGCCTTCGGCCCCGCCCCCTTTTAAAAAAAACGATCTGATATTTTATTACACGGCTTCCAGTGTGGACACAGAGCGGCCCGTCCCAAGAGCCCGCTCGCGGCGGACACGTAACCAAGGAGACGGTAAGTCACGGTTCTGAACGTCGGCCGTGAACGAGACTTCACATTATATTCACGTGCTCAAAAGAATTCAGCCAGAATTGAGAGTTTGCTCTGGAAGAAAAACCCGTTTCAGCGAGGCTCTTGATGCCGGCGTGCGGCGTGCCGCAGAGCTCGTTAGGCGCCAGCAGCTTCACTGGGAGGGTCTTCACCGCACAGATGCTGACGCTCTTCAAAGGAGTTCCCTTCAAAGAGGGAATAGGAGGAACCTATGAATATGTGAGCATACGTTCATATCAAAATAGTTTGACTGCGGAGGGTTTCCACATCCAGCGTGAAGGACTTGGAGGAAAGTGTCCAGTCACGACTTCTTCTTGTCGATTATTAATAGTTGAAATGATTCTTGCGTCAGATACGGCGCGATCCAAAAATATGTGGCCGTCGCACGAACAAATATATTTATATGTTCGGGGCTTTTATTGTGAAAGGTGAACAGAAGGCGTGGATCTGGGTTGCGCCACCTTTTGTCAAAGGCCTGAAGGGAACAATACCGTTTTTTCCGTCTCGGTGAGTTCAGACCTGAACACACCTGAGACCTGCTGACTCATCAGGTTGTAAGAGGCTGTGTTATGTTTTTTGATTTTGCTCTGACCAATAGGTGACCGGTCGTCTTCCCTCATAAAGAGACGTTAACCACATCAAAACATCTGGTTGTCGATCCATATTCCAGCAGCTGGACTCGACTCCTGTTTCACGACCTTTGAGTCTTTGTCCCGGCGTGGCTGTGATCTGTGAGCGTCTAGTAATGTCTCGCTGGTGTAACGCCAGCTTTCTTTGTGTACATCCGGCCATTAAATGTTGAGTTCCTCGCTGAAGGCCCACCGAGCTGGAAAACATCACTTTTTTTGTCACGTGTGACCTCCTGACCTTTCACACACTTTTCGGCGCTCATCTTTGTTTCCAAACTGTAAACGTGTCCGTACAAAACCCCAACTGGCCCAACATTGTTTCACGGGGTGGAAAAAAGCGTCAACATTGAAGGGACGGCGCTCTAAATCCTTCATCTGCTCCACAATGGAGGCTTTATTTATCCTCCCGCTCCTCGATGCACCTGGGGCCAAACACAAAGGGGCCGCCGGGCCGGTTCAGAGGATTATTAAACCCCTGGACGCTCTCGGTTCAGATCCGTTCTGTGGACGGAGGACATTTCGTCTCCTTTTGTCCTTCGGATCGGTCAGAGTCCCTCCTGACGCCGCCCTCGGAGTCCGGCCGACAGTCAGAAACCCAATCGGATGTGACTGTACCTCGCCAAGTGGCTATGAAACGGTGGATACCATCGTGTTTCCTATGAGTTCTTACTCTTGCTCTATTAGTTTGTCAGCAGACTAAAGCAGTCGCTCACAAAGCTCTACCGATTCGCTGATCAACGCATTTTCCTATAACTTCTTCACAATAAAAGTCCCCAGTTACTTTGCCACTTAAACGCTTTGATTTTGACGCTTTTACATGGAGATGGAGGAGGAGGAGGGGGAGGAGGTGGAGGAGCCGATCTCCCAGTGTACCGACTCGACAGTTAATGCGAGGGCAAAACCAGTGTGGCCCCCGCCGCTGGTTTCCATCGAGGCGTCGGCAGAAATACAGGATTGGTGAGGAAGTCACTCGCCGACACCAGGAAGCAGATTCCAGGGGGGCGTGTTCAGCCCGTGTGGTCATGGCGTTTGAGCCGTCCATGCAGACCAGTGCAGACGACCACGTTGAAGTGACGGGGGCCGTTCATCCTGAACACGGCGTCAACGTGAGGAGATCTCAGATTTACACCCGTTGAGCGTGTGAAGGCATAACGTGGAAACGGGACACAAGAAACCTCTTTGTCAGATCGGCTTTATCACTGTGCTACTGAAACACACACACACACACACACACACTCACACACACACACAGTACAATAGACAGTAGTGGGTCCATTCATCCAGCCGGTGGGTCAGGAATCCCAGGAATGAGCTTTCCACATGAAACCAAAGTGTGTGTGTGTGTGTGTGTGTGTGTGTGTGTCATTACACATCTAACGTGTCCTGTAAATATATATTTCTGTCCACATATACATGTCTGTTCAACATCTCTGTGCTCCGCCCTCTGTTGACTCATGACAGGTGAGGCCATCGGACTTAACAAACATGAGCCATTGTATATGCAGTCATCAATAATAATTATACATCTATGAACAATATAATTATGAATAACTTACAGATGCGTTCATGGAACGCACACATGGCGGGTCGGCGGGCGTCGGCGGGTCCGGGAGTTTGATGTCAAGCGCATCATCTTCAGAACTTTTAATTTTGGGGTGACTTCACAGCCGTCGGATAGAAGCCGTATTCTTTTTAGAATTATTAGTTTGACTTTTATAAACTTGATCCAAATGCGTGACGCGGTCTTGACTTTGTTGCGACCAAAAAAAGCCGATTGAAGTCTATTCAAAATCAATATGTGATCAATATTCCCCTGATTGCACAAAAGAGAGAAAACAAATATGATTGAATTCAAGACGCATGGAAGAAAAAAATAATACTTCAAATGTTCTTCTGAGATCAAACCTCGGGCGCGTAAATCTATATCTTCAGTGTGTGTGTGTGTGTGTGTGTGTGTGTGTGTGGCGTCGGCGGGAGCAGATTGATTTCTTTATTTTCATCCAGCTGGTTATCGTTCATCCTCCGTGTCAAGTTTCCCAGCGAGAGCGTTTGAAGAGACGTCGATCGCCGAACCTTGAGCAAACAGCGGCGCCGGCGGCTCGACCGGTTTCAGACCGCCGTTCAGGTCATTCGGCCAATCGAGAGGCGGCGTCGCCGTTGACGGACGCGCGGCCATCTTTTTTTTTATTCACGTGTCCGAGATTCAGTCGCATTTAAAACCAAGACGAGTTCTCGGAACAACCGACTTCACCTTCCTCTGACCTTGGGAGAGCGGCGAGAGAAGTTTGGTCTTCAATTACGTTCAGAGGCTTCTTTCTGAGGGTGACCCACACAGCGGACATCACGGACTCACGAGCCGAGACACACGGCCGTGTGTGTGTGTAGAAACGATGTCGAGATCGACTGTGTGTGTCTGTGTGTGTCTGTGTGTGTCTGTGTGTGTGTGTCTGTGTGTGTCTGTGAGACGCTCCAGTGGGTCCAGACCATCGCCTCCTCGGTTCTCTGCAGTGTGGGGATTTCCTCTTTTCCACCCTGGTCACATGACTGCAGATATGGGTGTGGCCTCCTGCATTCCTGGCTTCTCTCGCTCTCTTGTTACTCTGTCTGGCATGCTGCGACACTCTCTCACACACACACACACACACACACGTCCTTGTCTAGACCAAACACACACACACACACACACATCGGCTCAGTGTCGGCTGCTTGACGTGCTCTGCATGTAGAAAGGTCCGTCGGAAGTCTGTGATAAGATTCAATGGGAGTGTGTGTGTGTGTGTGTGTGTGTGTGTGTGTGTAAATGTGTGTGTGATCTGTTGCTTGGTGCAACAAGAACCAAAGTTCCTCTCCATGTGGCCAGCAGCCCGTTTGCATAGTGAGATTGTGCGTGTGCAGGAGGGAGGTGCAGGCTGCTGCTTTTAGTATGCAGAGCAGGTGTGCCTGCAGAGAAGAAGAGGAGGAAGAGGAGGGAGGATAACGGCGTCTGAACAGAGGGGACGCTCCGATGCAAGATAATGAAGAGTCAAACCTCCCGCTGGTCGTGTCTCGATGCAGTTCGTGAACACGGCCTCCAAAGTGTTGCTGGTGAAATATTCTATTCTTCAGCGTCCAATCGGATGCTCCGACTCGTGAAGTCGTGACCTTCCTCCGACGTGGCGGGAGGTGTGTCCGGCCTTTTGTTTGCCCGTGTCCTAGTTTTAGAACTGCGTGATGCAATGGTCCAGGGGGAGGAGGGGGAGGGGGAAGAGCTTCACGAGGGCAAAGTGTTTTGATAAGAGCCTGTATAATTTACAACTCTGTGGAAAGCCTTCTGGACACGCCGCCTCACGTGGTTTACACCCCCCCCCCCCCCCCCGTTTACAGCTTCAACACTCACCTCGGTCACACATAAAATGTAAAACTCATCTCTTTTTTTTAAAATGTCTGAAATGCATTTGGCATTTATTTTGCTCTCCGACCATCATGTCACGTTAAAAGCGATAACGACGAAGCCGATTACATCATCATGGCCCACACACTATTTTCTTTTTTTAACGACTTCCCAGAGTCCTTTGCTGTGAAGTGAGGACCGTCAGTCACGTGACAACCGGTGGTTGTTAATGGAGAGCGGCGGTCACGCTGTTCTTTACTGTCAGGCGCTCTCTGGTGTCACCTTTAGAGAGCGTTGGATTATTAATGCCGCCCTCATGAGAATTCAACAAAATAAATAAAATAAATATATATATATATAATATATATATTTATTATTATTATATATATTTATTATTATTATTGTATATATTTATTATTCTTATATTTATTTATTATATATAATATATATATTTATTATATATATTATAATTATATATTTGTAGTTATTTATATATATTTATATTTCTATAATTATAATACATACAGGACTGTCTCAGAAAATTAGAATATTGTGATGAAGTTCTTTATTTTCTGTAATGCAATTAAAAACAAAATGTCATGCATTCTGGATTCATTACAAATCAACTGAAATATTGCAAGCCTTTTATTCTTTTAATATTGCTGATTATGGCTTACAGCTTAAGAAAACTCAAATATCCTATCTCTAAATATTAGAATATCATGAAAAAGTATACTAGTAGGGTATTAAACAAATCACTTGAATTGTCTAATTAACTCGAAACACCTGCAAGGGTTTCCTGAGCCTTGACAAACACTCAGCTGTTATAAATCTTTTTTTTTACTTGGTCTGAGGAAATATTAAAATTTTATGAGATAGGATTTTAGAGTTTTCTTAAGCTGTAAGCCATAATCAGCAATATTAAAAGAATAAAAGGCTTGCAATATTTCAGTTGATTTGTAATGAATCCAGAATGCATGACATTTTTGTTTTTTTAATTGCATTACAGAAAATAAAGAACTTTATCACAATATTCTAATTTTCTGAGACAGTCCTGTATACACGTCGTAGCAACAACATGGCGGTGTTCTGTTAGTCAGCGTGATTCTGCTGTAAGTGTGAAACGTGCACATCTTCAGGTGTTTATCAGACGTTTTTCTGTCCAAACGGAAACCGACAAAACTAAATCAATGCGTCTCTGTTTTTCCTCCACATGAGCATCAGAGTATGGAGGGAAGAGCCGACGGCAATAAACATCCACCAGTCATAAACATGGGAATCTTTCCATCTCCAAATGATATGAACACAGCATGAAACAGGATGCCTGCTGGTCCATGTGGCAAAACAACAAAGACGCACACACACACACACACACACACACACGGACAGATACACAATGTTAAATAATTTCTGCAAAGCCTGTGTGAAGAAAAGCTGCTGCACCCTCAAACATATAAATCAGTTCCGCTTGGGCCTTTTTATTGGTCACTTTCTACACACACACACACACACACAAACAATGACAGGCTTATTGTAACACACACACACACACACATAAGCTGAGTGGCTGGCAACATGGTGGCGGCAGCATAATTTCATCTGGAGTCAATAACAAGCCGATAAGATGGACAGAGAACAGACGCATTGTCCCTCACACACACACACACACACACACACACACACACACACACACTCATAGATGCTCCGTCTATATATAGAAGGGGCTACAGTCCTGACATCACTTCCTGTCTCTCTCGTGGTCGCTCTTCTCTTGAGGAGTGAAACTCGTTCGCCGGTTCCAACGAGAACAAAATGTGATCAACGTCTCGGCTGCTAAATATTTTAGTAATGTGCATCAACCGTCCAATCAAAAGCTGCGTAAACAGGAAGTCACGGCGTCCCGAGCCTTCGTTAATATCCATTTATAAATAAATAAAAAAATCTTGCGTCATTCAGTATTCAATATGTATGCCCCCAAAAGAAGAAGAATTGGTGCCCACCATAGAATGTCACTGCATCACATGATCTCTTATTTTAATAATCATCTCAAAAATCAGTTGAAAGCTGCTCAGCGCTGCATTCAGTGGGCAAAGTTATGATGTCTCGTATTACTTACTTATAATGGTTTTTATTACTTACTTTTAATGTTTTTTATTACTTACTTTGAATGGTTTTTATTACTTACTTTTAATGGTTTTTATTACTTACTTTTAATGGTTTTTATTACTTACTTTTTTATTACTTACTTTTAATGTTTTTTATTACTTACTTTTAATGTTTTTTATTACTTACTTTTTTATTACTTACTTTTAATGTTTTTTATTACTTACTTTGAATGTTTTTTATTAATTACTTCTAATGGTTTTTATTAATTACTTTTAATGTTTTTTATTAATTACTTTTAATGGTTTTTATTAATTACTTTTAATGTTTTTTATTACTTACTTTTAATGGTTTTTATTAATTTCTTTTAATGGTTTTTATTACTTACCTTTAATGTGCTGTAGCATCGCTTTGTGTGTATTTTGTGTTCTTTTTACCACATATAGTGCATCTTATCCTTCACCGTTTGTTATTGTTTTTATTGTTTTATGTTTATTATGGTCTGTCAAGGGACTACATATGCAAATTAGCTGTATAGGTACACTCTGGTCCAGTGCATTAAATGGTGATATTCATGTTTTAATTGTACACGGTCCCTTTTTTAAATAAAGATAATAATAATTTCAAAATAAGAGTCCACTTTAAAATCAATCCTCAAACTGCTTTCAGGGAACCAAATGAAGTGGAAGAGGATGCACATGAATCCTGAATCCTGTAATCAGGACATCTTCTTCGACAGGAATACAAACCCGGGTTGACTCGCAGGTCGCTTATGGATGAGAAACCATAGAAACATGAACAGAGGAACAGAGGAACAGCCGGTTCATCATCGTCTTGTGCCGTTCTACAAGTCATTTCCCTGAAGAACAATCGCTATATCTAATATTACATGTCGAGCAAAGTGCTAAGTGACTGTGTGTGTGTGTCATCATTGTGTGTGTGTGTGTCATCAGTGTGTGTGTGTGTCATCAGTGTGTGTGTATTAGTCTGCGTTAGTCAAACACTTGCTTGTTGAAGCATAGCAGCGACACACACACACACACACACTAAGTCACATGCAGGGCAGGAGGTGTGTGTGTGTGTGTGTGTGTCAGCAGGTGTGTCTCCCCGGTGTAAAGGTAGTAATGCCATTGAACCTTTAGACTGACGTGGGTGTGGCGGCGCAGAACTCGACACACTCCTAAAGGTGTATTGTTAGTAACTCCACTCAAAATATGCCCGCTGTGTAATTTCCTTTCATAATAATCATAATAATAATTCTCCGCAGTTCAACGTGGCGATCACGTTTCCACGCGACGCTTAGCGCGGCAGAAAGAAACCCCTCTGCATTAAACGGTGTGATTATCGCGCCGGTGAAATACTACTCTTAGGGGGTCTGGATACTGACGCGTACGTCACACTAAAGCTTCAAACCCATTTTCACCGTGGGCCACATCAGCATCATGGCCGCCCTCTTAAAGGGCCGGAAACGCTTTATGAACTCCTCGAACATGTTGTTAAATAACTCTCTTTGCATTCGATTATTGTTTATTTGAGTGGAGAAATATTGTACATAGGGAAATGTCTCTAATATTACAACATAAATCCATTGAATTTGTAAACCTTCAAAATAAAAGCACGGGACATTTTTCTTCAATTTCTTTGAGTAAAGGGGATCGTGTGTCTTTCAAGCCGTTAGGGGCCGCATAAAATAATGCGGAGGGCCGAATTTGGCCCGCGGGCCTTGTGTTTGACACCTGTGACGTAGAGGATTCCGTCTACAGCTCCTGGTGCCGACCTGTCAATCACAACGTAGCCCCGCCCTTAAGTATACCCCAGCTTTACGGTGTGCTTGACCCTAAACGGACTATAACTTAGTAAACGAACATCACGCTGTGTTGAAGAAGACTTGAAACTGGAGATTGAGACCATAAACTCATGTTTACGAGGTTTACTGACGGAATAAATCAAGAGTCGTTTTCTCATAGACTTCTATAGAATCGGAGGAGTCGCCCCCTGCTGGACATTAGAAAGAATGCAGGAGTCAAACTCCCAGCTCGTCTCTATTCACACTTCACTTCCTGCCTGTTGCACACATTTATTCTCTCTGCTGACAGATATATACAGCATCGCACTTTGTAGGACATTACTGGCGGTAGTTTATTAAATTTTTTTGTCTTATCAGAAATAAATAATAGTCCTGCATTCAAAATCTTTATTTAAAGTACAAGAATGAAAATATTCTTTAAGTACTAAAATCAAAAGTACAATGTTTTAAATATTTCTGGACGATAGTTACTGATCCATTCACGTGTTCATCACTTAAATGTTGCAAAAGGTGGAGATTATTTCAACTACTTTAAATCCTACACTTAATAATGCATTATAAATTATTAATTATGTTTGTTATAAATAAATCTGAATCTGCAAAGGGACAAAGGTTTTAACATAAAGTAGTACAAATATTAGCCCCCAAAATGTTGTGGAATAGAGACTTAAAGTGATATTAATGTCGTGAAGTGAAGAGTTAAAAGAGTTTTCTATATCCTAAAAATGTAAAACTCGTCTCTTAACTCTATAAACTACAAGATAAACGATTCTGTGACTCTGAATTATTCACGTAGAATTCTGCACCTATATGCTAGTTTTTTAAAATGTCCTTTTCCTCGTGCGCGTACAATTAAACAACCTCGCCGTCTGTAATTAACACGTTTCAATACGATGACATCACCGACTATTTGTGTAATAATGCTCAACAAACATGAATTCATGTGCAATGTTTATTTCATTAAGTTTCTCCGTCTCGTGGTTTTAATGACTCGGCTTCAGGTCGATGAACAGGCGGATAATTAGTGAACACACACACACACATACACGCACACACACACACACACACACACACATACACACACAGTCAGAGGTTAACAAACTGGACTCCTTGTGGCAGTTTTTCCCGGATTTACGTCACGTCTACTTAATGAGGAGGTAATGAGTCCTGACTCTGGTTCCTGATCCGGTTTTGGTTCCTAAGGGTAGGCTGTGTGTGTGTGTGTGTGTGTGTGTGTGTTTGTACACACAGTGCCTGTGTGTGTCCATGACGGAATGCTAAATAGTGTAAAATGGAGGACGGCCTTTGAAGTGCACTTCCATAATCTGTGGTGATGGGTTGGAATGACACACACACACACACACACACACACAGTAATCACAGTAAAGCTACTGACCTGATTGCCATTAAATATATCCGGAAGGCGGCATTTTTATTTTTAGTGACTTCTTATTTCCCTTTTCTCTTGTGTTCTTGTCTTATTTGACTCCTTGTACTAACCAGTGTGACTCCTCACGTCAATGACGGTTTCTGGCTTTTCAAACTTGAAGTTAGCAGATTGAAATCGATGCATCGTTTTATTTTCTGCTAATTCGTCGTGAAGAATATCTCTTCTATATTCCAAATCTGAGTCATCACCTCGGAGCAGACGGGTCACGGAGGGCAGCAGATATGTACCGACCGATCGTGCGTCTCGGGGAGCGGCGCCGACCGATAATCCGTTCACAATCTAACGGACTCCTTAAATACCCCGCCACGAGAAGCTCTCCTCTAATTGGCCCAATTAGTGTCTCTGACATCAATTAGTGCCGGTGACATTCAGCCCGCTTCCTGCATCTGCTTCCTTATAATCTGTGTTTCTTCTGTTTGTTTCCTCCGCAGAGACCAGAACATGTTGACTCCCCTGTTTCCGTGGTAACCCGAGAGGAGCATGCACGTCCGGGTCAGGAGTCTTCTGTGAGAACTACACTACCCACAATTCCCGCGAGCTGACGGCCCAGCCTTAACGCTTAGATACAAAATACACTTTTTTAAAAGACGCTCGGAGGAATAAAAACTACAGGAAGAAGAAAAAAAAAGCAACGCTAACGACACTGCTGCTGCCAACACGATGGCCAACAACACGGCGGACCACCCACCGGGGAACTCCGTTGCCGAGGGCAACCATGACGGGGACTTTGGGGTGACCGTGATGGACCTGAGGGAGCTGATGGAGCTGCGCAGCGGCGAGGCCGTCAGCAAGATACAGGAAGTGCACGGAGACGTGCAGGGCATCTGCCGCCGCCTGAAAACGTCCCCCATAGAAGGTGAGACGCCTCCGACACGCCAAGTGTGTGTGTGTGTGTGTGTGTGTGTGTGTCATAATAATACAAACAAACACTCCTTTCTTTGTGGAAATTAAGGATCTGTTCGGATTTCCTTCAGAGCTTCATGTGATGCCGGAAAATGGCCGACACACCGCTGTTTGTTATTCCTTGTGTGTGTGTGTGTGTGTGTTTGTGTGTGTGTGTGTCTATGTGTGTGTTTGCAGCCATCGGTCCATTCCAGGATTGAGATTCGTTCCAGCCCGTCCCCCTAATGGCTCCATAGATCATTGCTCTGCTCCATTTAGTAATCAGAGGACAGCTGTAGTCGTGTCCTCCATGCACGTTAATGAAGAAACTGTAATTTTATTTTCACAGCATGGGGGGGGGGGGGGGGGCGGGGCTAAATGTAAGGTTGAAGGCACACACACACACACACCGTGTCTGGCTGTTTCAGTAAACGACAGAGATGCTGAGAGCGTTGGGCGGATGGGAGGGTCCTTCATTTCCCATCAGGCCGTTCATGGCCACCTCACGTCTGCGACGCAGGCTTCGGGCTTAAAACGCGTCGCCTCGACGCTCGAGCTCGAACTAACCCCGATGACGTCACGGTGACGTCATCGGGGTTAGTTCGTTGTCACAAGCCGAAGCGTAAACCACGACCCGTAAACAAATTTTCTAAATTTCCATTCATTTCTATCGGCGCAGCACTTAAGTGATTTATAGGTTAGTGTTGGATATACCGCCGGAGGCCACCGGGGGCAGCAAACACCCCAGGCGTCACGTAAGCGGTGCATCTGTTTACAGAGCGGGGGGGGGGCATTTCACAATAAAAGCACCCCGTGGTTCACCGGCTCGACGCGATCGGCGCAGAAATGGAGGCGTTGCACGAGAGTCATATGAAGTCTGACAAACAACAACAAACAACAACAAACATGGGACATGATCCAATCCAGTTCCAGTGACGTCAGCGAGTTTGCGGAAGTAGCAATGAGCCTCATAGCAACGCTAACGGACACCATCGTCCCCACGGTAAAAGTTAGGGTCTTTCCTAATCAAAAGCCGTGGGTTGATAGATCCATCCGTGAAGCTGTGAACGCCCGTACTGCTGCCTATAACTCCGGTCTTGTATCCGGCAACATGGACGAGTACAAGGCAGCGGTCTATGGACTGAGGAGGGCGGTGAAGGAAGCCAAAAGAAGGTACCGAGACAGAGTGGAATCACAGATGGAGCAGCGCGACACCAGGCGCCTATGGCAGGGGCTACGGACTATCACAAACTACCAGAGCAGACCCCGCGCAATGGTGAGTGCCGACGCATCCCTAGCGGACGACCTGAACTCATTTTATGCACGGTTTGAGGCTAGCAACAACAGCGCTAGCTCGCCGGCTAACAACAACACCGTTAAGCGTAGCGAGGTGAGTTCTACCGCTGGGGATGAACACACACTCTGTGACCGAGCACAGTGTGAGGAGGGCTCTGTTGAGGGTGAACACCAGGAAAGCTGCAGGTCCAGATGGCATATCTGGGCGAGTACTGAAGACCTGTGCTAACCAGCTAGCTCCAGTGTTCACCACAATATTCAACCTCTCCTGGCTGAGTCCGTGGTCCCCGCCTGCTTCAAGAGATCCACTATTGTCCCTGTGCCCAAGAATGCTTCTCCAGCATGTATGAATGACTACCGACCGGTGGCCCTCACCTCGGTGGTCATGAAATGCTGAGAGGCTGATAAAGGACTACATCTGCGCCTTCCTCCCTTCCTCCATGGACCCGCTGCAGTTTGCTTATCGCCCAAACAGATCCACGGATGATGCTGTCTCCCAGGTACTGCACACCACACTCTCTCATCTGGACAGCCAGAGGGGGGCCTATGTGAGACTACTGTTCATTGATTATAGTTCAGCTTTCAACACCATAGTCCCTCCAGACTGGCGGCAAGCTGATTGAGCTGGGACTGAACACCCCTGTGTGCTTGGATCCTGGACTTCCTGACCGCCAGGCCACAGGTGGTCAGGGTGGGCAGACACACCTCCAAATCCTCACCCTGAACACAGGATCCCCCAGGGTTGCGTCCTCAGCCCCTACTGTACTCCTGTACACACATGACTGTGTGGCCAGGTTCAACTCAATACCATCATCAAGTTTGCGGATGACACAGTGGTGGTGGGCCTGATCTCCGACAACGACGAGAAGGCCTACCTGGAGGAAGTTGCTGATCTGTCACTCTGGTGCCAGGACAACAGCCTCATCATGAATGTCACCAAAACTAAGGAGCTGATTGTGGACTTTAGGAAGGTACAACAACAGAGGACGTACTCACCACTGGGGATTAACAGGACTACTGTGGAGAGGGTGAGCGGGTATAAATACCTGGGAGTCCACATCACCGAGGATCTGACATGGTCAACAAACACAGACACTCTGGTGAGAAAGGCAAGGCAGCGCCTCTACCACCTCAGGCAGCTGAGGAAATTTAAAGTTTCCCAGAGGATCCCTCAGTCCTTCTACTCTGGAGCTGTAGAGAGCGTCCTGACAGGAAGCATCACAGCCTGGTTTGGCAACTGCTCCGCTCAGGACAGGAAGGCTCTGCAGAGAGTAGTGCGTTCGGCTGAGCGCACTATTGGAACTACACTCCCACCCTGCAGGACTTGTACACCAGGAGGTGCAGAACCAGAGCCGGCAGGATCATGAAGGATCCTCACCACCCCAACAACAGACTGTTTCAGCTGCTGCGGTCAGGCAGGCGCCTCCGTAGTCACGCTGCAAGAACAGAGAGACTGAGACGGAGTTTCTTTCCTCAGGCCATCAGGATTGTGAACTCCGACCTCACCAGGACCCCCACATAGACCCACACAACTGCCCCTCTTAGGCACACACACACACACACACACACACACACACTTACTGTAAATATTGTGTTGTTTTTTATTTGTAAATAGTGTGTACTTGTTGCCCTTGCACATTCCTGCTGAGCATTGCCACTTTCATTTCACTGCACACCCTGTGTGTGTATGTGACAAATAAAACATCTTGAATCTTGAATCTTGAACAACAACGCCGGCGGTGTCACGGCCGAGCCGACGGAGCGTCTTCACGCGTTAAATTCACCCTGATCCTGAACCAGAACTCTGTTCTCTGGGAATCACTCGTTTCCTCTAACGTTCAGCCTCTAACGTCAGCCGCCGACTTTCATTCTACACACACATCCTAAAACACACACACACGCACACACACACACGCACACACACACACGCACACACACACACACGCGCACACGTCGGGCCCTCCCTGCTGGTTGATGAGTATCGATGAATCCGCCCGCTGCCTCTTTGGAGGTCATCGATCGTCCCGTTCTTCATTTTATGGAACGTGTGCTTCCTCCCGTCGGCCGACGCAGACGCAAACAACTTTATTGAAACGAGACCCGGGCGACAAAGAGACGCTCGGCCCGGACAACTAAACGCTCTTCTCTTCGTCTCTGTGACGTCACAGAGAGGGAAACACGACGGACGCAAAGTCTCTGACTGCTTTGAAAGGACGTTGATACGTAAACGTATATTTGTTATCGGATGCATTGAAACCTTCATGGGAAAATAATACAGAATATAATTCGAGGGGGGAAATCTTTAATCATCAAATAAAATGTATTGATTTGCCGCCTTCAGAAAAGGTTAAATAACAACATGAAGATCAGTTTAAACATTCAAAAAACGTGCATTTATTCATCAGATTGGAGCGCCAGATATATCCTGACTTTATGAACCGTGTCCTGTCAAACACAGACACAGCCAGTTGTGTGTCTCTCCCTCTCTCTCTCCTCTCTCTCTCTCTCTCTCCTCTCTCTCTCTGTCTCTCTCCTCTCTCTCTCTCTGTCTCTCCTCTCTCTCTCTGTCTCTCTCCCTCCTCTCTCTCTCTCTGTCTCTCCTCCCTCTCTCTCCTCTCTCTCTCTCTCCTCTCTCTCTCTCTCTCGCTCTGTCTCTCTCTCCTCTCTCTCTCTCCCTCTCTCTCTCTCTCCCTCTCTCTCTGTCTCTCTCTCTCTGTTTTAATGGTATTGTTTGTTCTGTGGTGGAGGAGCAGCTGGTGTTTACAAATGTTTATTAGGTAAAACATGTTTTATTTTTTATTGTTTTGGTTTTTATTTTAAACAACCTGATTTTTTAAAAGCACTTTATTTTAAAGAATCTGTGTAAAGGCTAAAAAAATGTGAATAAAGTGTTTAAAAAAAATCAACAACAAAAAATCTCTCTCTCTCTCTCTCTCTCTCTTCTCCTGACATATGAAGTTTCAGTTCCATTTCCATAAAAAGGAGCATGTACTGAGAGAGTCATCACACACACACACACACACACACACACACACACACACACACACACACACACACACAGACACACACACTCACACACACACAGACACACACAGTGTACGTAGGTTCAGAGGCTCTCGGCCTGCTGGCGTGTCTCCGTGGTGTAAGAAGTCAGCCACCAATCTGAGAGCTGCGTGACCCGAGTCGCATTCCCTGTGTCACACACACACACACACACACACACACACACACACACACACACACACACACACACACACACACACACTGCCTCAGGTCATCTCTGCCAGTTCAAGTAGAAAGCTCCTCTCAGTGATCAGCGAATGGGAGAAAGAGAGCAAGACATGCAACGATCTTCTCTCTCTCTCTCTCTCTCTCTCTCTCTCGACCAAAATATGATATTTCATCTGGAGTCGCTCTGAAATGCTCTTCTCCAGGCAGCTGGCTTTGCGGCGAGAGGCTCGTCAGTTCAGGGCTGAGAAGCACAACATCTCTCATACCCGTACATTGTTGTGTAAACGGTTTCATGGCCTGAGGAGGATTTCTGGAGCTCAGGACGTGGGCGTCGCTCCGAGTGTTTCCCCCCAATCTCATGTTCTTTCACAACTTTGCCACTTCCATTACTAATCTCACTGCTTTTTATGATTATAAGGAATGTAGAAGTTGGTACCGGGCACCTTGAGCTGGTCTCTCTCTGCGACCTTCGGGGGGGAACATCGGCCCTCCCTGCCCCGGGGTTCTCGGCGCTCGCCATCGGGTTCAGACCATTTACCCTCAGACTCCACCGTGGACCGGGCTTTGATGATGATGATGATGATGACGTCACCAGAGGCCCGGGCTCTTTTGGGTGTTTCAGACTTTGCGACCGACGGTCTGAGGTCGTCTGGGTAAATGTGTTCCCACTGAGCGACAAGCGGAAGTCCGCCTGCAGGCCGAGCTCGCCGCAGTAATCCGTCAGGCCCGATAACCCAGAGGAAATGGGGTTTTGGCGATTTCCTTCTTTTTGTTTTAAACGTCTCGAGATCTTTGATGGACTTCAGGACTCATCCTGAGGAAGTCTGAATGTATCGTCTGGAGCTCGGGCGTAATCCTTTTATTTCCTTCGGTCGAGCATCCACTGGAAGGCTTTCCAATATTATTCATAACAAAAATAATGTGTTTTTATTTTTGGCTCGTGGTTCACATAACGGTAAACACGCGCATCCAGATGGGAGAGTCAGTCTTTGGGGATTTTGGAAGTACAGCTGGGCGCTTGTTTGTGTTTTTCAACAACGTTATTTGTTTGAAAATGTGATGCTGGAAGGCTAAAGTGTGTGTGTGTGTGTGTGTGTCCCAGCACACCATTGCACGCTATCACGCCAGTTATCTTGATGTCTTTTTAAAAAGAGCTTTTAGATGTCAGGAAGAAGGAAAGAAATCAGAGGAGCTGTCGAGTGATGCAGGAAATAATCAGTGCAGAACATTTTATTTCGAGGAGTAATTAAGAGAATAGTTCTGTTGGGATGTGTTGATCCAGTAACATCCACCCGCTGCTGTGTGAACTCAGAGGACGGCTGCCACACAACTGTGCAGATTTAATTGGATAAATATGATTTAAATTCTTTTAAATATTTGTACTCTCCAGTTTCAGATTGATTATGAATTCCTTTTTTCCCCGTGTGAATTGGACTGATCCCAGTTTGTGACTTGGACCCATAAAGCCTCCGAATATGTTTCCCGTGGCGCCGTTCAGAAGACGCTTTGATCCAAAGAGACTTTCAATCCCGTCACGTTCGCACAGCGGAGACACGGCTGCGGGGAGCGAGGGTTAAGCGTCTTGCTCAAGGGCACATCGACGAGGGCGGGGATCACACCGCCGCCCCCCCGATCGACAGACAGTCCCGCTCACCGCTGATACGTGCAATCTGTGTTGCTCTCTTTGTGCCGGAGTTTGAATCATCTCCATCTTCTCTTTGCGTGACTTGCAGCAGAACGTGTCCATTACCTCGCCGCCCACATCCGCAGCTGAGACTTTGGGCTTTGGCCCTTGAAGACGATCAGATTGATCAGATCAGATTGATCCGATCAGATTGATCAGCTGGACAGACGTCGGCCTCACTCGTCTGTCCAGCTGTGGCTCCGTCGTGTTTTATCTCTTCGCTGCTGAGTGATAGAAAACCACGAAGACGACGGATGAAGCTCCGAGAAAATAAAGCAATCTGGGAGGCGGAGGAGGAGCGAGGGAACGGTCCTCCGCCGGCGGACATCAAACATTCAGAACGATGACGGCGGCCATTAATCTCCGCCGCTCGCGGTGTCGTCGGTCCGTGTGGTGAAAGACGATAAAAGCCGCGCGCGGCCGCGGGCCTCGTGTTTCTGGACCGATGAAGTCCAGTTCATAAACGTCCGTGACGGGCGACGCCACCGCCGAGGAGCTTTAATCTGCATCCACGCGGGGACGGCCACAAACGAGCCGGATGACACCGCGGCGCCGCCACCGCAGCATAAAACTAGAACGGGCACTCGGTAGAGCGCATACCTTCGCATAGCACACCATTGGGCATTGAATTATGAACATGTTGCATTAGTTGCATGCCAATTGGATACAAATTGACCGCGCTATGGTAAAAAGAAGATTTTGACCTTTTCGTGACCTTGACCTTTGACCCGATTGATCCCAAAATCTAATCAAATGGTCCCCGGATAATAACCAATCATCCCACCACATTTCATGTGATTCGGTTTAATACTTTTTGAGTTATGCGAGGAACACGCATACAAATAAATAAATACACGGCGATCAAAACGTAACCTTCTGCATTTTCAATGCGAAGGTAACCAGAGAGGAGAGGAAGAATACACAAAACAATATCCTAAAAACCCCTTCTGAAGGTTCTCTGTCTTCTCTCTTTGGAGCGTTCAGCGCCGACCAGAACGATCAAACGCCACTTTGAACTCACCGCGTGTAGAAAAGATGGCCGCCGATGCCTCCGACAGCCCGGTGTATTTTTAGCATCTCTGCGCCGCCGCTTCACACACGTTGATTCAGGTCCACTTGTCCGTGGCGCCGGGTAAACGCTGACGATTAAACGCTTCTATTTCCGTCTCTCGTGCCAGATTACACGATGATGTCGCCAAAGATGGCCGCCTCAATTAAATATCCTCGTGTCACACCACCGCCACCTCACATCCTCATTATTTCATCTCATCTGGCAATCGCAACACCTGACCTGAGACCAGCCGATGCCCTCGTGTCCTCACTTCCACTTCTCTCATTTTATATCCTCCCTTCCGTGTCTCTTGGCTTTCAGGAAAAAGGATTCTTTTAATTCAGAAAGAAAGAAATATAAAAAATGGCAGAAATCTATGAAGTATTATTTGCGTCCAAAGGAAAGAAAGACGGATTATTGAGGAAGAGGAGGAGGTCGTGCTGGAGCGAGGGAGAGAAGGAAGGAATGAGCGTCGTCCATTATTAAAGCTCGAGAAGGCAGAGACGTGGCGTTCTCCCCGTTGACATTCACATCACGTTCCACTGCACACCTCCCCAATCCCACCAAGACTCCACAGCGTGTTGCCGCCCACTCTGGAGAAGTTACACACGTCCAAAAAACACCACATTTATTGAATAAGGAAGAACAAATAATCTCTGAAACGAGTTCTGGTCCCTGAAGACGCTGCAGGGCCCCACGGTGAGCTTTAGAGCACCGAGCGCCATCAGGAGAGGGAAGATGACCTGTTGAGAATTTATTAATTGATAATAAAGAAACAGCAAATGGGGTTGGAGGGTTAGGGTTTTCAGTTTTATTAATAATAATAATAATAATAATAATAATAACTTGAACGGGCACTCGGTAGAGCGCATACCTTCACATATCACAAGATTGGGCATTGAATTATGAACATTTTGGCATTAGTTGCATGCCAATTGGATAAAAATTGACCGCGCTATGGTAAAAAGAAGATGTTGACCTTTTCATGACCTTGACCTTTGACCCGATCGATCCCAACATCTAATCAAATGGTCCCCGGATAATAACCAATCATCCCACCAAATTTCATGCGATTCGGTTTAATACTTTTTGAGTTATGCGAGGAACACGCATACAAATAAATAAATAAATAAATACACAGCGATCAAAACATAACCTTCCTCATTTTCAATGCGACGGTAATAATAATAATAATAATAATGAAACGGAAGCCCTCCTGCTCCCTTCGAGAGCATCCGGGTCGACGGAGATCCTGTCGTTGTCGTTGTCTCTCTGGAGAGCGAGCGGCCGGCCGTGAGTCGCAGCTCTGGAATCGACGACTCCCAGAGGAGGTCGTGTCTTCAGAGAGCAGCTGGTTGTGAACGAGGAACGCAGACGCACGCGTTGGCTAGTCGGAGACGTCAGAACACTGCAGTGCATGCTCCATTTCATTTCTTTCAACATACTTATTCTACTTTTATTGTTCTCTTGTTGATTTAAATTTCATCCATATATATAAAAAGTAAAGCTGTAGTTTTAGTTTCAGGCTTTTAAAACAAATATTATTTTCTTTCTTATGAAATTAAGTCATTTTATCTTTTCAAGCCTCTAAAATGGAGCCACTCTGGACACACGGGGATCAGTGGAAATCCTCGTTTCTCCCATCCGTGTGGCTGCACCTAAACGCACCATTTGCCTGACCCTTTTTTTAGTGCATTTCATTTTTTTATCTCCAGAAAAGAAAAGGAGGGAATAGTGAATAAGAAAATGCATCATTTCTTTGGCTGGAACTAATCTGCGTTGGTGATCCGCCCAAATAAATACTGCGTATGGAAATACTGCGGTCGTTCGTGGCAACAAAAGTAGGTCATGTTGCAAAACTACTGTTTATGGAAGTGTGTGAGTTCTTTTCCTAACTACAAGAGCACACTCGGCCTTCTCGGCTGCAGCCAATCACGCTCGCTGGATGCAGATTGAACCACAAACGTAAAGAATCATGAGATATTGGAGAGAAATCACACATTTAATTAATGAATCCGAGGATTTTGTACTTGTTGGTCATTTCTACATTGAATTTATTGCATTGTTGTCGTTTAGTTTTCCACATCGACGTGATTCGTTAACGTGTGGCGTTCCCGTCTACAGGTCTGTCCGGTAACCCTGTGGATTTGGAGAAACGTCACGTGGCGTTTGGAAAGAACTTCATCCCCCCCAAGAAGTCCAAGACGTTCCTGCAGCTGGTGTGGGAGGCGCTGCAGGACGTCACGCTCATTATTCTGGAAATCGCCGCCATCATCTCGCTGGGCCTGTCCTTCTACCATCCACCAGGGGGCGACAGTGAAGGTCGGTACAGTCCGAACTAAAAGACACGACCGGAGATGCTTTTATGTTATAATGTGTAGACTTAAGTAACATGGCGGATGTTGATATTCTAATATTAAAAGCGGATCCCAGTGTTTTAATACTCTATTTATTTAAATTAGTTCACTGTTAGGTCAATAACATTATCGACAAACTAATTAGATATCCACGTTGGGGAAATAATAAATATAATTTCTTGCAATCTATTATTCTTATTTTGTATTTTACTTGATTTCTTTGTGTGTAGGATATTTTTTATATATTATTTGCATAAACTTTTATTACATTTTTCACCTTTTTTTTCTTAGTTTTTTTCTCTTTAGTTTTTTCTTAAATCAATAAATACATATTCAATTAATATATATACAGTATATATATATATTCATTCAATTTATTATTATTATTACATTTATTTATTCATTATTTTTTCTATTTTATTTACTCAATCCATTCTTAAATAAATACATACATATTAAATGAATATATATTTATAAATATATATTTTTTCTATTTACCTATCCTTATTATATTTTGACCTGTGCCTGTTTTCCATGTTCAAGAACCAACATAAAAGAGATAAATATTGTCTTGAATGTCTTGCCAACAAATTGTAATAATTAGGAGGAATTGAAAATAGAAAAGTTTAAGACGGCGTAAAAACATTTGTGCATTGTGTTTGTTTCTCTCACTACGACTACTGTTAGTTGAGCATCTTTAATTTGACAAAGCCGCTCAGTCTGTTTGTCCTGAGCACATATTGATTTGATGATTTATCTCTCAGAATGCGGCGAGGCCGCCAGTGGCATCGAGGACGAGGGCGAGGCCCAGGCCGGCTGGATCGAGGGCGCCGCCATCCTGTTCTCGGTCATCATCGTCGTCCTGGTGACGGCCTTCAACGACTGGTCCAAGGAGAAGCAGTTCCGCGGGCTGCAGAGTCGGATCGAGCAAGAGCAAAAGTTTACCGTCATCCGCAAAGGCCAGGTCATCCAGATCCCCGTGGCCGAGCTGGTGGTGGGAGACATCGCTCAGATCAAATACGGTACGAGACCACCGACACCTGACTGAAACTAAAGTATATCGACAGGGTTGTGATGTATTATAGTTACCTTTTCAAGAGGGAGGAAAGAATCTTGATTTAAGCTAAAAAGGAAATGTGTGACCTCATTTGTCTTTTTGTTCAACTTTGGTCTGAAGCCTGACCTTTCCTGGATCTATAATACTCCTCATCAACCATAAGTCTGTTTCTAGCGTTGGGGGCTCAGCCTCCATCAGAGGGTGAGAGGACTGCAGAAAAGCCCGAGCACGTGTTTCCCCTGTGGCTGATGAATGAAATGCACCCTTTGACCTCTGCGCCTGCAGGAGACCTGCTGCCTGCTGACGGGATCCTGATCCAAGGCAACGACCTGAAGATTGACGAGAGCTCTCTCACTGGAGAATCCGATCAAGTCCGAAAGTCTATGGAGAAGGACCCCATGCTGCTGTGCGGTGAGTGCCTGCGTGACATGGACAAGCACTGATGATTCTAAATATATTTAACCTGTTATTACGTTTGATATAAGTGCAAAATCCACCTAGAATCAACATAGAAAGCTGCGTCATGACCTAGACAGAGGTAACACACTATGAGATTAAAAAGTAGTGGCCCCAAGATGGATCCTTGGAACTCCACAATTTAATATCAGAAAATTGCGATACTAAAGAACTAAACGAATTGTCTTCTTTTTTGTATTAAGTTTTGAAATATGCAGCTGTAGAAAAGATGATGCGCCTCCACGCAAGTCGTGAGGCGAAGGACAAAGATCCGGTTGTGACTCGTGTCTCTTGAACCTCTCCCCAGGGACCCATGTCATGGAGGGATCGGGCAGAATGGTGGTGTCGGCCGTCGGCCTCAACTCTCAAACCGGCATCATCTTCACTCTGCTGAGCGCCAGCGAGCACGACGAAGTGAAGAAGGTCAAGAAAAGTAAGACGCGAGACGAAGCCGAGCCCACTCGCCCTGAAGGTCCTCATACGAGTACACTTAAACGTGTGAAGTGTGTGTGTACTGCAAAAGAAAGACGACTACCATCGTGTCAGATTCTGAATATTTCTACTCTACTGTTTGAACTGTGCAGATTGGAAATATGTGCACGTTTTTTTGGGTCGGCTGGTGTTGGTTTGAAGTTTCTCCTGTCACACGACAGTCTCCACCTACAGGTAGAGTTCACGTCTAGAGGTAGAGTTCACGTCTAGAGGTAGAGTTCACGTCTCGAGGTAGTGTTCAGGTCTACCTGTAGAGTTCACGTCTAGAGGTAGAGTTCAGGTCTACCTGTATAGTTCAGGTCTAGAGGTAGAGTTCAGGTCTACCTGTATAGTTCAGGTCTACCTGTAGAGTTCATGTCTAGAGGTAGAGTTCACGTCTACAGGTAAAGGTCACGTCTACAGGTATAGTTCAGGTCTAGAGGTAGAGTTCAGGTCTAGAGGTAGAGTTCAGGTCTACCTGTATAGTTCAGGTCTAGAGGTAGAGTTCACGTCTCGAGGTAGAGTTCAGGTCTACCTGTAGAGTTCATGTCTAGAGGTATAGTTCAGGTCTAGAGGTAGAGTTCAGGTCTAGAGGTAGAGTTCAGGTCTAGAGGTAGAGGTCACATCTACAGGTAAAGGTCACGTCTACAGGTAGAGTTCACGTCTCGAGGTAGAGTTCAGGTCTACCTGTAGAGTTCATGTCTACAGGTATAGTTCAGGTCTAGAGGTAGAGTTCAGGTCTAGAGGTAGAGTTCAGGTCTAGAGGTAGAGTTCAGGTCTACCTGTATAGTTCAGGTCTAGAGGTAGAGTTCACGTCTCGAGGTAGAGTTCAGGTCTACCTGTAGAGTTCATGTCTAGAGGTATAGTTCAGGTCTAGAGGTAGAGTTCAGGTCTAGAGGTAGAGTTCAGGTCTAGAGGTAGAGGTCACGTCTAGAGGTAGAGTTCAGGTCTAGAGGTAGAGGTCACGTCTACAGGTAAAGGTCACGTCTACAGGTAGAGTTCGTAGAGTTCACGCCTAGAGGTAGAGTTCGTAGAGTTCACGCCTAGAGGTAGAGTTCACGTCTACAGGTAGAGTTCTCGTCTACAGGTAGAGTTCGTAGAGTTCTCGTCTACAGGTAGAGTTCACGTCTAGAGGTAGAGTTCAGGTCTAGAGGTAGAGTTCAGGTCTAGAGATAGAGTTCAGGTCTACCTGTAGAGTTCATGTCTAGAGGTAGAGTTCACGTCTACAGGTAAAGGTCACGTCTACAGGTATAGTTCAGGTCTAGAGGTAGAGTTCAGGTCTAGAGGTAGAGTTCAGGTCTACCTGTATAGTTCAGGTCTAGAGGTAGAGTTCACGTCTCGAGGTAGAGTTCAGGTCTACCTGTAGAGTTCATGTCTAGAGGTATAGTTCAGGTCTAGAGGTAGAGTTCAGGTCTAGAGGTAGAGTTCAGGTCTACCTGTAGAGTTCATGTCTAGAGGTAGAGTTCACGTCTAGAGGTAGAGGTCACGTCTAGAGGTAGAGTTCAGGTCTAGAGGTAGAGGTCACGTCTAGAGGTATAGTTCAGGTCTAGAGGTAGAGTTCAGGTCTACCTGTATAGTTCAGGTCTAGAGGTAGAGTTCACGTCTCGAGGTAGAGTTCAGGTCTACCTGTAGAGTTCATGTCTAGAGGTATAGTTCAGGTCTAGAGGTAGAGTTCAGGTCTACCTGTAGAGTTCATGTCTAGAGGTAGAGTTCACGTCTAGAGGTAGAGTTCAGGTCTACAGGTAAAGGTCACGTCTACAGGTAGAGTTCGTAGAGTTCACGCCTAGAGGTAGAGTTCACGTCTACAGGTAGAGTTCTCGTCTAGAGGTGGAGTTCTCGTCTACAGGTAGAGTTCGTAGAGTTCTCGTCTACAGGTAGAGTTCACGTCTAGAGGTAGAGTTCACGTCTACAGGTAGAGTTCACGCCTAGAGGTCAAGTTCACGTCTACAGGTATAGTTCAGGTCTAGAGGTAGAGTTCTCGTCTACAGGTAGAGTTCGTAGAGTTCTCGTCTACAGGTAGAGTTCGTAGAGTTCTCGTCTAGAGGTAGAGTTCTCGTCTACAGGTAGAGTTCTCGTCTACAGGTAGAGTTCTCGTCTACAGGTAGAGTTCTCGTCTAGAGGTAGAGTTCTCGTCTACAGGTAGAGTTCGTAGAGTTCTCGTCTAGAGGTAGAGTTCTCGTCTACAGGTAGAGTTCGTAGAGTTCTCGTCTAGAGGTAGAGTTCTCGTCTACAGGTAGAGTTCGTAGAGTTCTCGTCTACAGGTAGAGTTCTCGTCTACAGGTAGAGTTCTCGTCTACAGGTAGAGTTCATCCAGTCGGAGCTGGTACCATCAGAGATGTTTGAAGGGTCCGGCTACAGTATTTCAGCATATTGAGCTTGGACAGGTCACTAAAGTGAATAAATGAGACCACGGATGAGTTCACCGGTAGTGGTCATATCTGCTGAACAACAACTAAACACAACTGATGTTTTTCAATCGGCCGTTCACTAAACCCCTCCCCTTAACATCAGCGATTGTCCAATCAAAGCTCAGACGCCATAACGAGGCACAGCCGGCCTGTGGAGGGATTGGGTCTGTCCACATGTTGAAGAGGTGTGAATGGGGGTTCGTAGTACGTGATTCACTCTGCGACCGAAGAGTCTGTTGTGTGGCGACCTCCGGTTGCTGAGAGAGAGAATATTTCTGCTGTGTGTTTTAAGTGCGATGATAACACCAGGACCTCTAGCTTTAGCCCCGGTATGTTGTCACCATTGAGTTCTCGTTTAATTTATTTATTATTGATTTATTTTAAGTGGTGCTTTTTATTTAAAGAGTCGGTTGGAAACATTAAAAAAAAAGCAAACTGGAGACCGAGTCAAAGGACAGGCTGTTAACTTCCGCCTATAACCAAGGAGTTATGAATAATGTTGAGGGTTAATCTTCCATTGTTATCGTAAACTGAATAATTGCTCGATGGGAATCTTTACCAACAGACCGTAAACACTCCGTCCTGGTCTCATTTATTCACGGTGGTTTACGGCCACCGTACCGAGGTGTTGATGCACCAGGCGAACCTTTTTGACGTGGAACCCTCCCAAAAAGCCCCGATGACCCTGAAGCTGCCGCAGAGCAGTTTGTCGTAAACCCAACGGGCGTTTCCGAGTCGGCCTCTTTTGCTTTTGGTTTTGCTTGTGATCACGTTAACCCCCTTTTTTACTCATGTTTTTATTTTTCTTAAGTTTGTTTTTTGTCTGATCATTTTAGTTTTTACTGGCTAGAGTTTGAGTTCATTGTGAACCGGCTGAATGCACCGACTCAGGGGAGAGAGAGAGAAACCGGTGACGAGGAGGGCCGCGAGGCAAGCTTTGAAGACGTGACTCCACTCGGGCTGAGAGTGAGCAGAAATGAGCGGCTTTTATATCGGCGTCTCACACATGTGGCACGTGAGGGTCCTTTGATGCGTAATCCTCAAACCTGAACCCTCAACGCTTTTCCAAAATGTCCCCGAAAATGTCCTCACTGTTAATATTTCATAGGCAAGTCAGAAACGTACAATAACGCACACTGTTGTGTGTCTCTGGAGTCTCTGGGAGCAGCAGAAAGTCGGCACACTTTACCGTCACGCGCGGCTGCATCGGCCCACTTCACACACAGGGATGCACAATAAAACACCCACACACACACATGTACTCATGTAAAGTCACACCCATCTTAGGTGTGTGTGTGTGTGTGTATAAACATACTTGCAGCAGTTCAGCCTTTGTCATCAATCACATACCATGAGCTGAATAACAAGGGTTGTGTGTGTGTGTTGGCTTTGACCTTGCCAAACCTCCTTTCACAATAAAAGCAGAGCGCTCCATATAAGGGCAACAGGAAGTTGTTGCCCTTGCAGAGGAAAGTACTCCTGGTCATTAATCCGATCGACGGTGATAACAGGTTCACGTTCATGCAGAGCAGGAAGTGGACAGAGTCCATCAAAGTCTCTCGTCCACGAGTGAACGCGACCTGAAGCCGTGAACGCAGCGATTTAAGAAAGCGTGCAGCTTCGTCCAAAGCGTTCCACGATCCGTGTGAACGTTGGAAGAATAATTGTTGATCGATCAGAGAATTCGCCTTTTTATGAGAAGGTCGACGGTAGAGAGACCACAGATAAAGGAGAGAGAGAGAGAGAGAGAGGCTGCTGCACCTGTCAGACCAGACCCAGGGCAGGTCTGGTTCACGGTCAGCACCTTAAAGGAATAGTCCACCTAAAAACAATAAAAGTGTACACTTCATGCTCTCACTTCCTTAACATCCTCCATGTGTATTGGGTCCATAGAGAGGAGAGCACGATGTACAATGTAGATTATTTTTGGGTGAACTATTCCTTTAACCACCCGGGTGACACGGAAACCACTAAACTGACCACGTGCTCAACCAATGGCTGTAGAGGATGTCGTTGTACAGTAGAGTGACTGCAGGTACCCGGCGGTCAGCGTCGCCATGGTTACCCCTGCAAAGAAGTGCCGTGTGGCTCTCTCCTCTGATGGTCCATTCCTGCCCTCGACACACACACACACACACACACACCTGTGGGTTTCTATAAGTTCAGTTTGATTTGATCTTCTTTTTCTTTTGAGCCATCTTATCAGCATTCCGCCCTCTCTCTCTGTCCGAACAGGTAAAAAACAAGGACCCCCCGAAAATCGCAACAAAGGTAACCCCTCCACTCATCCATCTGTCCCTCTCTGTTCCTCCATCCTTCCTGTTGCTCACCCCCTCCTCACTCTCCACTCAGCGGCAGGAGGGGAGTGTCCAGTCCATCTCTCTCTCTCTCTCTCTCTCTCTCTCTGCTGTCTAGAGGGGGACGTTCTCTCGCCTTGCTTTACCTGTAAAAGGGTGCAACTCTCAACCTTCAAGTCTTTGACAGCCAATCACAGCGTTCACAGTTTGTCATGGTAACTTCCGTAGGGGGGCGGGGGGATAATGGGATTATACCTGCGCCTTTAAACTCTGAGCGTGTGTCGGCAATTTTAACGTTATTTTGTGGAGAAGTTGTCCGAGACTGATTTAATTTGTGCGTTTAGCTCAATAAGTGTTTCGGGTTTCACATTATTCACGTTGGCACACAAACATCACTCTCTCACTCCTTTAGTCATTTGCTCTCTAATTTAACCAACTTGTATTTACTGTAAACTGCCGAATAATTACAATCATTGAAGTAGTGAAAACAGTTAACTAACTGTGACTCTGAATTTAAATGAATCAAAACATTATTATTATGTGCTATATAAACATTTTAAATAAATTGATTTCTGAGTTGATTTAAAATGATTCAGAAGTAATTTTATTACCAGTTATTTGTCAGTAGTCGTTGTTTTCAGCGAATATGCCAAAAGCTTCTCAAATGTGAATATTTTACTGTCTTTTCTATTTCTTCTATGATGCTAACTTAAAAACAAATATTGTGTATAAACATTTTGTTAATATTTTCACGTTGTTTTTTTGGAAATTTGTCATTTCTATTTTCTGATTCTATAAATTGATTAATCGCAAAATGAAAATAATTGTTACCGGTCACCGTAGTGTGGCTGATAATATTTTTATATATTATTATCCTCAATTCAGGGCTTCACACATAATAATATTTGAAATAAAAACTTTAATGAAAATAAGGCCTTCTATTTGTAATTTATTAGCCAGTTACTGACAGATATAACGCGGTGACAAGCTAATAATAATATACATATTACCATAACACAGCGGAGTGGAGGAGGTGATCATCGGGTGCTGAAGGCGTTAACACAAAATAACATTTTGTTTGCACAAATTCAATTATTCCTTGAGAATAATTTCTCTACAAAATGTTACCGATGTTCTTGCATGAAGCCAAACGTCCCAAAGACGCTCGAGCACCGAGACACAAATGCAGCTCCGCCGGTGTGACCCCCACGGTGTCCTTCACGGGCGACGCCGTGTCGAATCAAGCGCTCCCTCGGTGCTTCAGCATTTAACATTGGAGGGTTGTGACTGCTGTGAGTTTGTGTCGATGACGTCATCGCTCCAACCTCCAAACACTCGACCAGACATCCGTCCTCAATGTCCCGTGTGATGCAACACATGTCCAACTTCCTCTGCAAGCTGTTTACACACACACACACACACACAGGCGCACACACCGCGCCCCTCCTCCCGACCCCCCGCGGTTTGAGCATCTGCTGTGGACAGAATGCTTCTTGATGTTTCCAGAAAACACACACACACACACATCCACACACACACACACACACACACTCCTTGGACACTCATCCCACTGTTGGCAGCGCTGCAGTCACAGATGACTTCCCCTAAAAACACCCAAACACCTTGAGTCAGAGTAACTAAACCCAAACTCCTGTGGAAAAGGTGCTTCGGGGGTTTCGCTGCTCTCCAAGTAAAAGTGTTAATTCTTAAAAAGTGAAATATTGTTCAGTATTGTTCCGTCAGGATTTTCATTTATATGATGTTTCTGGATTAATATTACTGCTGCACTAATATGTGTGTTTCATTTTGTTTTGTTAAATGTCACACTTATTTACTGTTTTGTAGTTTTAATCTTTGATTCAGGTTATCCATATATACATATACAGGACTGTCTCAGAAAATTAGAATATTGTGATAAAGTTCTTTATTTTCTGTAATGCAATTAAAAAAACAAAAATGTCATGCATTCTGGATTCATTACAAATCAACTGAAATATTGCAAGCCTTTTATTCTTTTAATATTGCTGATTATGGCTTACAGCTTAAGAAAACTCTAAAATCCTATCTCATAAAATTAGAATATTTCCTCAG
Organism: Pseudoliparis swirei; assembly: GCF_029220125.1. Taxonomy (NCBI): domain Eukaryota; kingdom Metazoa; phylum Chordata; class Actinopteri; order Perciformes; family Liparidae; genus Pseudoliparis; species Pseudoliparis swirei. The sequence goes on from NC_079405.1 coordinate 3,886,045, forward strand.
ACCAAGTAAAAAAAAAGATTTATAACAGCAAAACAAAATCAAACATTTGAAAATGTCCATTAATGCACTCAGTACTTGGTTGGGAATCCTTTTGCACGGATTACTGCATCAATGCGGCGTGGCATGGAGGCAATCAGCCTGTGGCATTGCTGAGGGTTTATGGATGCCCAGGATGCTTCAATAGCGGCCTTTAGCTCATTTGCATTGTTGGGTCTGGTGTCTTTCAGCTTCTTCTTCATAATACCCCACAAATTCTCTATGGGGTTCAGGTCAGGGGAATTGGCAGGCCAATCGAGGACAGTAATGCCATGGTCAGTACACCAGTTACTGGTGGTTTTGGCACTGTGGGCAGGTGCCAGATCATGCTGGAAAATGAAATCCTCATCTCCATAGAGCTTTTCAGCAGACGGAAGCATGTAGTGCTCTAAAATCTCTTGGTACACAGCTGCATTTACTCTGGACTTGATGAAACACAGTGGACCAACACCAGCAGCTGACATGGCTCCCCAAACCATCACTGACTGTGGGAACTTCACACTGGATTTCAAGCAACTTGGATTTTGCGCCTCTCTTTTTGTGTCTTACCCTCCTGATGGAGGGTGTCAATGATGGTCCTCTGGACAGCAGTCAGATCAGCAGTCTTCCCATACTTGTGATTTAGTTTACTGAACCAAGCTGAGTGTTTTCAAGGCTCAGGAAACCCTTGCAGGTGTTTGAGTTAATTAGACGATTCAAGTGATTTGTTTAATACCCTACTAGTATACTTTTTCATGATATTCTAATATTTAGAGATAGGATATTTGAGTTTTCTTAAGCTGTAAGCCATAATCAGCAATATTAAAAGAATAAAAGGCTTGCAATATTTCAGTTGATTTGTAATGAATCCAGAATGCATGACATTTTTGATTTTTTAATTGCATTACAGAAAATAAAGAACTTTATCACAATATTCTAATTTTCTGAGACAGTCCTGTATATATATTTATATGTATATATATATGTATATATTTATATGTATATATATGTATATATTTTTATATTTATATATATATATTTATACATATATATATGTATATATATATATGTATATATATATATATATATGAAGGGTAGAAAATCATCCCAGTTTTCAGCTTTGCAAAAGATACAAATATTTCTCTGAGATTTAGGGAGGTAGAAGTATAAAGTTGCGTACATTCTAAATGCTCAATTCAAGTACAAGTACCTTAAACTCCAGCTTAGTGCAGTATTTGAGTTTCTGTCCCGTTCCACGGCCGGTAGCGTTAGATTTCTCGCCGCTCCGCTGAGCTTCTTGGTTCCTGTCCGACGTTTCCACCAGCAGCTGTTTTGTTTTTAGTCTTTTTTTTCTTTCATACACGGCTTCTCTGAGTTGTTGATATTTCTTGTGCCCGCTGGACGTAGAAGCAGCTGTTTTTAATTCATATTGTCAGGATTATGTTTCCGTCAGTTCTTCTGCCCCCTAGTGGCCAACAAAACAACGACTGCAGCTTTTAAATCGAACCCGCTGAATCGGTTGATGAGGCTTCTTCTTTTCCGGGTTTTACCCATCACTGTAAATAAAACCCTACCGGGTAAAACAGGGTCGTTTTAATTGGCCGTCACACTTTCCTGAAGGCCAATTGGATGAACTAAAACCCTCAGATATTCTGTTTACTATCACGTGAGCCAAATAACAACAAAGCCTCACAAAACGAAAGCTGGCTCGAGCTCGAAACAGGATTTTAAACAATTAATCATTCAGCGAAAATGATTGCCAGTTAATTTTTCCGTGAATGTGCCGGTTTCTAAATCAATTAATTTTGCCCTATGAGCTTCTGAAAGGCTTTTAAAGGAAATAACGACAACATCAGCGTAGAAGCGACTGGACAAATTAATAAAAACAGTGACAGTGTTGAGTACTGAGAGCAGCAGCGGTGGTGAAATGACTCCCGTTATGAAAGAGGGAAGCTTCTCTGACTCCGGTGATGTCATCGCTCC
>NC_079405.1:3893042-4008042 GCF_029220125.1 Pseudoliparis swirei
CTCGTCTCCCTCCGTTCAGGTCTGATCATGTCGGCGTTGACCGTCATCATCCTCATCCTCTTCTTCGTGATCGACACCTTCGGGATCCAGGGCCGTTCCTGGGTGTCCGAGTGCACCCCCATCTACATCCAGTACTTCGTCAAGTTCTTCATCATCGGCGTGACGGTGCTGGTGGTGGCCGTTCCCGAGGGGCTGCCGCTCGCCGTCACCATCTCTCTGGCCTACTCCGTCAAGGTGAGCAGGGCGGGGAACAAAGGGGATTGTGGGAAATATAAGATGTGTGGATTTCTCACTGGTCTCGGAATCATGTTTGTTTGATATCTGATAACTGTATTCATCACCTGTACTCACATTTCTACTTCAAGGCTAAGAAGTCGTGGAGGTTACTGAACTCTGTCTGAAAGATTCAAGATTTAAGTTTTATTTGCCATTTTATGCCTAGAGCAGCAGTCCAGACCCCCAAAATACAAAACATAAAGAATACACCGTACAGAAGTCGGTGGTAATATGAACATCAAGCCGACCTAAGCCTCTGCCTTCCATGTTGTAGAAAATGATGAAGGACAACAACCTGGTGCGTCACCTGGACGCCTGTGAGACGATGGGCAACGCCACGGCCATCTGCTCGGACAAGACGGGCACGCTGACCATGAACCGCATGACGGTGGTGCAGGCGTACATCGGCGACACGCTCTACAAGAAGGTCCCCGAACCCGACGCCATCAACGCAGAGACTCTGGAAATCATGGTCAACAGCATCTCCATCAACTCGGCGTACACCACCAAGATTCTGGTGAGGACCGCCGACGACCTGAAAGTCACTTTCAAAGTCGGAGGCCGATCCGCGGCGCTTAACGGGCCCCGTGCGTTCCTCCTCAGCCTCCGGAGAAAGAGGGCGGCCTGCCTCGCCACGTGGGCAACAAGACGGAGTGCGCTCTGCTGGGCCTGGTGCTGGAGCTGAAGAGGGACTACCAGCCAATCAGAGAGGAGATCCCCGAAGAGAAACTCTACAAGGTTTACACCTTCAACTCCTCCCGCAAGTCCATGAGCACGGTGCTGAAGAACGCCGACGGGGGCTACCGCATGTACAGCAAAGGGGCGTCGGAGATCGTCCTGCGGAAGTAAGACGAGACGGAACAACCGAAGGGGAGCCGTCGGCCGGAGGGAGGGAGGGCGGGCGTAACGGCTGACATTTCTCATCTTCTCTCCTCCAGATGCTCCAGTATCCTGGACGCCCAGGGCAAGGCCCGCATGTTCAAGCTCAAGGACCGCGACGAGATGGTGCACAAGGTGATCGAGCCGATGGCGTGCGAAGGCCTGAGGACCATCTGCGTGGCCTACCGCGACTTCCCCGCCGCGGCCGGCGAGCCCAACTGGGACAACGAGAACGAAATCGTGAACGACCTCACCTGCATCGTCGTGGTCGGCATCGAGGACCCCGTCAGACCCGAGGTACGGAGGACGCTTAGCCCCGCCCACTCCGATATGCACCGCACAGACCTGGTTGAAGTGGTGGCATTAAGGGAGCTTCAGACTTCATCTGTGTGTCCAGCAGACACACTTTTGCTTCATTTTATTAAAACTGGATGCCCATCTGGGTATTTCTTTGAACACTGATATGTCGGTCCGCCCCTCATTGAGGGTGCCCCCTAAAAACAGGGTTCATAAGCTCTCAAATATCATCTTTACCTTCGCATTGAAAATGCGGAAGGTTATGTTTTGATCGCTGTGTATTTATTTATTCATTACCTTCGCATTGAAAATGCCGGAAGGTTATGTTTTGATCGCCGTGTATTTATTTATTTATTTATTTATTTGTATGCGTGTTATTCGCAAATCTCAAAAAGTATTGAACCGAATCGCATGAAATTTGGTGGGATGATTGTTTATTATCCGGGGACCAGTTGATTAGATTTTGGGATCGATCGGGTCAAAGGTCAAAGGTCAAAGGTCATGAACAGGTCAAAATCTTTCGCAGAACTCAAAAAGTATTTAACCGAATCACATGAAATTTGGTGGGATGATTGTTTATTATCCGGGGACCAGTTGATTAGATTTCGGGATCGATCGGGTCAAAGGTCAAAGGTCATGAACAGGTCAAAATCTTTCGCAGAACTCAAAAAGTATTGAACCGAATCGCATGAAATTTGGTGGGATGATTGTTTATTATCCGGGGACCAGTTGACTAGATTTTGGGATCGATCGGGTCAAAGGTCAAGGTCAAAGGTCATGAACAGGTCAAAATGTTCTTGAATCGCATGAAATTTGGTGGGATGATTGGTTATTATCCGGGGACCATTCGATTAGATTTTGGGATCAATCGGGTCAAAGGTCAAGGTCAAGGACATGGAAAGGTCAAACTCTTTTTTTACCATAGCACGATAAATTTTTGTCCAATTGGCATGCAACTAATGCCAAAATGTTCATAATTCAATGCCCAATCTTGTGATATGCGAAGGTATGCGCTCTACCGAGTGCCCATTCTAGTTTATTTATTTGTTTATTTGTATGCGTGTTATTCGCATAACAAAAAAAGTTTTAAACCGAATCGCATGAAATTTGGTGGGATGATTGGTTATTATCCGGGGACCATTTGATCAGATTTTGGGATCGATCGGGTCAAAGGTCAAGGTCAAGGTCATGAAAAGGTCAATATCTTCTTTTTACCATAGCGCGGTCAATTTTTATCCAATTGGGATGCAACTAATGCCAACATGTTCATAATTCAATGCCCAATCTTGTGATATGCGAAGGTGTGCGCTCTAACGAGTGCCCATTCTAGTTACGTATTTTGAACATATAGTATATTTAATACATGCATGTAATCTGTTTTCGCTGCTGCAAAAATGTACTTTGCATAAGTTTGAGATGTCCTGCACGTTCCGTGGAACCGAAGTTCCGTTTTGTTCCCGAAAGAACGAGAAGAACGACGGGAACACGGGCGCTCCGGAGTGTCACGGCACCGATCCGACAGGCGGCTCATCATTATACGGAAGGGGGAAACGTTCAGTGGGAACAGATTCAACCGCCCGTGACGGAGCGGAGATAGAGGAACAATACACACGGCGGAGCGAGTCTCCTCGACGCGGCCGCCCGCTGCTTTGATGTCGGAGCGCCGAGAACACGGAGCGCCGTGTTATCGCTCTGCCATGTGATGGACGGAAGGCATTAACATTCATAAACGCCTCCCTGGTGGCGTTCCATCCCAGTGCAGGATGTCGTTTGCATCTGTAACAGATCGACCATCATCAATCCCACTTTTGAAACCAGTGCACATGTGATGTGCACAAAAAAACAAGATCCAGATGTCGTCTCTTGTTTTGAAGATGATGAACTTCCTTTTAACTCTTTTAAACCGATCGGGAAGAGAAGCCGTCGGGTGTCTCTGACCTTTGAACCCTTGTGGTCGTCGCTCAGGCTTTTCATGAAGTTTCTCTCTCTCTCCTTCTCTCTACCTCTCTCTCTCTCTTTCTTCCAGGTGCCCGAGGCTATTGCCAAGTGCCAGCGTGCGGGCATCACTGTCCGCATGGTTACCGGGGACAACATCAACACCGCCCGCGCCATCGCCACCAAGTGCGGCATCCTGCTGCCCGGCGAGGACTTCCTGTGCATGGAGGGCAAAGAGTTCAACCAGCGCATCAGGAACAACCAGGGAGAGGTGAGAGCGGCCAGGAAGGATGACAAGCAAAACATGTTAGCTCCCTTTAGCTCCCTTTAGCTTCCTTTAGCTCCCTTTAGCTTCCTTTAAAGCCCTTTAGCTTCCTTTAATGCCCTTTAGCTTCCTTTAGCTCCCTTTAATGCCCTTTAGCTTCCTTTAGATCCCTTTAGCTTCCTTTAATGCCCTTTAGCTCCATTTAGCTTCCTTTAAGGCCCTTTAGCTTCCTTTAGCTTCATGTAGCTTCCTTTAATGCCCTTTAGCTTCCTTTAGCTCCCTTTAGCTTCCTTTTATGCCCTTTAGCTCCCTTTAGCTTCATGTAGCTCCCTTTAGCTTCCTTTAATGCCCTTTAGCTCCCTTTAGCTTCCTTTAAGGCCCTTTAGCTTCCTTTAGCTTCATGTAGCTCCCTTTAGCTTCCTTTAATGCCCTTTAGCTTCCTTTAGCTCCCTTTAGCTTCCTTTTATGCCCTTTAGCTTCCTTTAGCTCCCTTTAGCTTCCTTTAATGCCCTTTAGCTTCCTTTAGCTTCATGTAGCTCCCTTTAGCTTCCTTTTATGCCCTTTAGCTCCCTTTAGCTTCATATAGCTCCCTTTAGCTTCCTTTAGCTCCCTTTAGCTTCATTTAATGCCCTTTAGCTTCATTTAGCTTCATGTAGCTCCCTTTAGCTTCCTTTAATGCCCTTTAGCTTCCTTTAGCTTCCTTTAATGCCCTTTAGCTTCCTTTAGCTTCATGTAGCTCCCTTTAGCTTCCTTTTATGCCCTTTAGCTCCCTTTAGCTTCATGTAGCTCCCTTTAGCTTCCTTTAATGCCCTTTAGCTTCCTTTAGCTTCATGTAGCTCCCTTTAGCTTCCTTCAATGCCCTTTAGCTTCATGTAGCTCCCTTTAGCTTCCTTTAACTCTATTTAACTCTCTTTAAATCCCTTTAGCTCCCTTTAGCTTCCTTTAACTCTCTTTCCTGCTCCGCACAGTGACTCCAGTTCTGTTGTGGTGTTGGTGGATTGTGATGTCACAGTATTCTGGTTCATAATTCTGCTGTTCTACGTTTTCTAGGTGGAACAAGAGCGTCTGGACAAAGTTTGGCCCAGACTTCGCGTTCTGGCTCGCTCCTCCCCGACGGACAAACACACGCTGGTCAAAGGTGGGTTCACTGGGATGTGAATGTGTTTATATTAAGGCACATCTCATATCTGTTGAAGTCTATTTGAGCTGCGGTTAATAGCCGTGGAACGTTTATGTCTTCAAATAAACTTGTTGAAATGTTCTTCCGCTCATTAAAATGGAGATATGTGTTGTTGTTGTTGTTCAGGTATCATCGACAGCACGGTGCTTGAGCCCCGGCAGGTGGTGGCGGTGACGGGAGACGGCACCAACGACGGCCCGGCGCTCAAGAAGGCCGACGTTGGCTTCGCCATGGTAACCGCCTCTTTTTTATTCTTTACCTCGTTCCTCCGGTTCAAGAAAGCCCCGTCGAGTTAATTACATTTGTAATCCAGCCACGAAAACTTATTATCTCCAAACGTCCTCCCCTATAGCTCATTGAGTTGTAATGTCACGGCTTCGTTATAAGAGAGCTGTGAAATGGAAAAATAAATCAATACATGCTGAGCTCGGATGCTCATCAGCACCGAGGGAGACTGCTTCTGTCTTTTATTATCCAGGTTTATGTCTGTCACACCATTATCAAGGCCAAATAATTACCATTCACAATATGATTCCAATATTCATAGAAAATATGCTTCGGGCTCTTAAAATTAAAACCTACTGGAAGCATTTTACCTAACGTTTAGTTCAGAAACTAATATCTTCATCACGGATATGACGCATCAAATATGGTCTTAAATAAGGTGATTACAAATCCTCCCATGCCTGAAAAATACAATAAAATAAATCGTTGTTTGAATCTGTTCTTATGATGAATTAATCACATTGTTCTCGACTCTGATAGAGAGCGAGACAACTTTTTAAAGTCACTCGTGACGATATTCACGATTATCCCGATAATTGAAATTCACCACAGTTGACTTGGGTCGAATGCAGTTGAACCAGCATCACAGGATTTGGTTTCACCTGAGAAACCTTCAGACGGAGCCAAAGACACGGACGGGAACCGTGTCAGCTGCTCCTCAAACATTCACGGTGCTCCAGTCAGTTGATATTCTGACCCGATCAGCTGCCTCCTCTGTGTTGTTGTTGTTGTTGTTGTTGTGACCTTTTTGTTCACTGAGGAAAGTCATCCGGACGCCACAGTGCCGCCGAGCAGCTGCGGCGCAGTCAAGCGTCCCTGTGACAATAGTTACCGCTCATAAACGCACCGCCGAGGCGCCTCTAAAACCGGTGACCTTTCAGTCCTAATGTGTCCCATTTGGAATATTCTCAGTTCTCACCCCCAGTGTCCCAGTTCAATTATCACCTGGTGGGCTGGAAAACAGAGAGCGGCCGGCGTCTGTCTTAAAGAGCCCGACTGCAGAGAAACACAGCGACTATATATCTTTATTTTATATATCTATATATATTTTATATACACTACCGTTCAAAAGTTTGGGATCACTTAGAAATGACTTTATTTTTCAAAGAAAAGCACTGTTTTTTCAATAAAGATAACATTAAATTAATCAGAAATACACTCTATACATTGTTAATGTGGTAAATGACTATTCTAGGTGGAAGTGTCTGGTTTCTAATGAAATATCTCCAGAGGTGTATAGAGGCCCATTTCCATCAACGATCACGCCAGTGTTCTAATGGTACATTGTGTTTGCTAATCGCCTTAGAAGACTAATGTCTGATTAGAAAACCCGTGCAATTATGTTAGCACAGCTGAAAACAGTTATGCTGGTGATATAAGCGATACAACTGGCCTTCCTTTGAGCTTGAAGTTTGTAGAACAAAATTAAATCAAATATTAATCATTATTTCTAACCTTGTCAATGTCTTGACTATATTTTATATTCATTTGATAAATAAAAGTGTGATTTTTCATGGAAGACACGAAATTGACTGGGTGATCCCAAACTTTTGAACGGTAGTGTATATATATATATATATTATAGATTTATATATATAGAGAGAGATTTTATACATTTACATGTATACATTATATAGATTTAAAAATATATATATATATATTGTTATATACATATATATTTTGTATCATTTATTCATCCTCTTCCTTGTACTAGAATAATAATATATTTATTTATTTATATATAGATTATTATTAGTATTTTTTCAATATATATATATTTATCATTTATTCATCCTCTTCTAGAATAATAATTATATATTTATATATATAATACATTTTTAATATATAATTTATTTTATCATTTATTCATCCTCTTCGAGTCATAATTATATATATATATATATATATAATACATTTTTTATATATAATTTATTTTATCATTTATTCATCCTCTTCCTTGTACTAGAATAATAATCCTGCTGGATGTTTGAATGTCAGTTAAAATAACATATCTGAAAAATCACGAGCCTCCAGCTGGATCTTCCTTTGGCCGAGGTGTCACAGCTGGTGTGTTGATGTTGTTATTGTTGTTGATGTCGTTAATGTCCGACCTGTTTAAAGATGGCGTTCCAACTCAGATTTGTGTTGCAGTAAAAAGATGTTGTGCTGTATATACTTTACTACCTAAACATCATCTCCCAGCCCCTCGGGTTCACCTTGCTTGTGATTGGTGGAACAGATGATACTCCAATTAGATAAAACATGCACGTATTTCATTTTATTTTTAGCTGTTGCGCAGCGGGAACCGTTTGATGTTTGACCTCCGTGTGATTCAAGCCTAACCCGAATAGTTCTGCCGTAGCGCGTACCGTCAGTACGAGGCTTTGTTGTTGTTCTCTTATCGCCGTCTACAAATCTCATTAAAAACATGACGTTGGTGTCCGTCCCCCCAAACGCATCGCTTCCAGCTGAAGATGTAAATCTTTAAAAAAACAGCTCACAAAATGTAGTTTCATGTCTGAAGAAGGCTTTGTCGTTTCCTAAAACAGTATTTTCACAGGTTGTTTTATGGCGACACACTTTAAAAAAATGAAAAGAACATTGCGCCCCAATTCCCAATAGAGCTTATTTATAAATCTTGAGAATGGTACATTTATGAGTACGTGATTTTCTTTTATGCCTCAAACTAAATTATAATGAAAAGGTGAACTGTGACTTTTATGTCTTTTTTCCTCTCATCTGTCAAACAAGCCGAATGTAGCCAGACGTTCATATCAGAGTCGAGTGTTATACCAACATCCAGGCTCTAAGATTTACTGCAGCTAGAGAAGTTAACGTCAGTCTCCTCCTTCTCTTCAGGGAATCGCCGGCACCGACGTGGCCAAGGAGGCGTCCGACATCATCCTGACCGACGACAACTTCAACAGCATCGTGAAGGCCGTCATGTGGGGCAGGAACGTCTACGACAGCATCTCCAAGTTCCTGCAGTTCCAGCTGACCGTCAACGTGGTGGCCGTGATCGTGGCGTTCACCGGCGCCTGCATCACACAGGTAGGCCGCAGGCGTCGAAGGGTTGAACATGGGAGACGATATCATCATATAATATATCCTTCAGTTCAAATTCATTCACTTACATGTCGTTGTGCACATCATTTATGATTGAAGACAAAAAAAATATTCTTTTTTTAACACATTTTTGACTCAATGTCTGTGTAATTATCTTAAAAACAATTCAGAAAAAAAACATGCCAATATTTTCTCATGACGGACAGAAATCAAATCAAACCCAAATAAATAAAATAAATGTAGAAGATGAGTTTACATTATTTTATTTTCAAGTTTCACATTTTAAAAGTGTCAATGTGTCAGATTCAATGACATCACATGTTCAGCTTTAGAGAGCGCTGGAAATAATTTGTCAGTAGAGTTAATATTTAAATCTTCAACTTGGAAGGAAATTATGCATTTTTATATTCAAGTTTAAATATCAATGTTTTCATATATATATATATATATATATATATACAGTATATACATATATTGTAATCCTAGCAGCTCTGAGCATTTAGCTCAAAGCTCTGTAAAATCCCTGCGGGCACATTATGAAACCGAAGGAATGCTCTCAGCTTCTTTGGAGAACAGCGGCTCTGTGATACTCGCTGATGAGCCTTCTGCCTCTTGAGGTTTTACTCTGAAGGCTGAGAACAGAGAGCTCACTCTGACTTCCTGCAGTTGAGATGAAAAACAAAAAAGCCGAATCCCCCCCCCCCCCCCCCCACAGATTTAAAGCTTTAATATCGCCGGGTTTTAAAATGTCCCAGTCGCCAGCGAGCGGCTCCTCCCTCCGTCTCGAGCTGCTGAATCGATGGTGATTCTTCTCTTTTTGAACATGAGCTCAGGCTCGCTTCTTAATATCTACGTCGCATTTTGAGGCTTCTGTACAGGGTTCATACGGTCATGGAAAACCTGGGAAAGATGGGAAAGTCATGGAATTTAAAAAATGGTTATTTCCAGGCCTGGAAAAGTCCTTGAAAAATCTCAAAAGTTTTGGAAAAGTCATGAAAATGTGTTTATTCACATGTTCATTCACACGGTTTGATTGCAAGAATAAACATTTATATTAATATGTATTCTTTAAATCAAACTATTGTCTCTATATTCAAGGTTTACTTGTGTACCGAGATTTCACAAAATGTGTGGTCATGGACATTTGCTTTAACCCTTGTGTTGCCTTCGGGTCAATTTGACCCGATTAAATATTACACCCTCCTGTCGCCTTCGGGTCAATATGACCCGATTCAATGTTTAACCCTCCTGTTACCTTTATATTTACTAACATATTTTACCCTTGAGGTCAATATGACCCCAGCTATTAAAATCTCCAGAAAATTATTAGAATTAATATTGTTTTCCAAGTTTAAGTGTGAGGTACTTTATGTTTGTTTGTTGACTCCCGAAAGAACACCGACATTAAACATTGAATCGGGTCAAATTGACCCGAAGGCAACACAAGGGTTAAAGTCCTGGAGATCCATTCGTCAACATGTCTTTCAATTTCTACTAAATCTCCACAAGAACGAAAGGAAAAAAAAGTCGTTTTCAGATATATTCTGTCATGCTTTGCGGAGGCGAGGCGATGCTGTGTCACTTTTTTCCCTCCTAATGTTCCTCTAATCATGAAACTAAACTCCTGACACAATAACTAGGAGTTGCTTTAATTGAAAGGCTCACAGCTGGCAGGACGGATAACTCACTCGGTGACAGAGCACAGGCCGCAAAGTAGGCTAAGATACAGCCTGAAACCATGGCAACGCGTCACCATCGTAATCCCGTAATGTACCGGGGGGCTCAGCGGGTCTGAGTTTGTACTCACTGATCATCCGGCCGGCGACATGTTGGCACGGATCATAAAAAGACGGTTAACTGACGTCTGTCTTCATCGTGTGAACAGAGCGACGCTTTGAGAAGAGGAGGGGGTCCAAAGAAATGTGCAGACGGCACACGATGATGTCATTGATTATTATTATGGTACATAACATACAGGAGATCTATTTTTACCCTTTTTATTAAATGGACATTTGAATGTCTGGAAAAGCCTGGTAATAAAACGGTCAAATCCTATTTTAGTAGCTTTTTGTTGTTGTTGTCATGTTGTTTTTTTCATGAGGGAGCTGCAAAGTCTTGATTCGACCGCCTCAAGCGATGTCACTTGAGGCGGTGTCGATTGGGGCTGAAGGCGACTCGTTTTTTGTAAATGTGGAAAGAAAGGAAAGATATGGAGGTGAGAAAGGAGAGAGCGTACCAGGAGCTGCTGTTTGCGCACGTCCAGGTGCATTGTGGGTAATGTCGGCGCCAGGGTTTTGACCAGGAAGAAGAAAACAAATCTTTCTTTTTTTCTTCTTTTTGATCTGTTCATCACGGCAGGCAGATGGTTAAAGCACTAAAGCACTAAAGCACTGAAGCACTAAAGCACTAAAGCACTAAAGCACATGCCACTTGACCTCGATACTCCTGGTTCACTTCCCTTGTTGCATGTCATTCCTTTAAATGTGTTGCTGTCTGCACACGTCCCTCCATGTGGCCTCGACAACCTCCACCACCAATACACACCATACGCCCAGCGGGCCGAGCAGCCGACCTCGGGTTGGGCCCTCGGTACGAAAGGTTTCAGAGCCAGTGTGAAGCATTTAAAGGGTTCATTGGCGGATATGGAATAAGAGTTTTCTTTAGTGTTCTAGGAAGTGTTGTGTTTTCGATCCTTTTGCCTCTTCACACGTTTGAGTCCCCTATGTTGCACCGCCGTGTTTCTCCAGTGGCCCAGAATGGACAAACCAACTGGTTCTGGACGCTTGCAATCTGCAGCCTCACCACTAGGTGTCACTAGATCCTACACGCTGGCCCTTTAATTTAAGAAGGAATGTTATCTGTATGCTTACATAGATTTATATTTTTTCCTGTACATTAAATTCCCAACACACACACACACACACTTTGGTTTCATGTGGAAAGCTCATTCCTGGGATTCCTGACCCACCGGCTGGATGAATGGACCCACGACTGTCTATTGTACTGAGTGTGTGTGTGAGTGTGTGTGTGTGTGTGTGTGTGTTCAGGAGCACATAGAGATAAAGCCGAGCTGACAAAGAGGTTTCTTGTGTCCCATTCCCACGTTATGCCTTCACACGCTCTGAGATCTCCTCCTCCTCCTCCTCCTCCTCCTCCTCCTGCAGGACTCCCCCCTGAAGGCCGTCCAGATGCTGTGGGTCAACCTCATCATGGACACCCTGGCGTCTCTCGCTCTGGCCACCGAGCCGCCCACCGAGTCTCTGCTGCTGCGCCGACCGTACGGCCGCAACAAGCCTCTGATCTCCAGGACCATGATGAAGAACATCCTGGGCCACGCCGTGTACCAGCTCGTCATCATCTTCACGCTGCTCTTCGCCGGTGAGTCACGCGACACTCGAGACGCGGGTCGCCCCCGGTGGAATCGCCGGTTTGTTGTGTGCGCGTGTGAGAATAGATTTGTGTTGTTTTCCCAGGCGAGAAGATCTTCGACATCGACAACGGCCGTTACTCCCCGCTGCACTCGCCGCCGTCGGAGCACTACACCATCGTGTTCAACGTGTTCGTCATGATGCAGCTCTTCAACGAGATCAACGCCCGCAAGATCCACGGGGAGCGCAACGTGTTCGAGGGCATCTACAGGAACCCCATCTTCTGCAGCGTCGTGCTGGGGACCTTCGTCCTGCAGGTAACTCCATCATCATCATCACCAACGACCTTCTTCCCCTCACACCCTTCTTTGAAAGAACAAGAATCAGAATCAGAATCAGGTTTTATTGGCAAAGTGAGTTTGCACAAACAAGGAATTTGACTGGTAAAGTGACTCTCAGTGTGCTTACACAAAATATACATTACAACACAACACAAAACAAAAACAAACAGTGCAAAACAAACAGTGCAAAACAAACAGTGCAACGGTCTAAGAAGTTTAATAAAATGGTGGTTTATCCATAATCCTGCTGACAAACTGAACTAATATCTACCAGGCTTTGGATGCACATGTAATTCTTGTTAGGGGATCCATTGGTTGTTGTTTTTGTTTTGTTGACAAGTAAACAAATGTAGAATCCTTTCGGGCTAACGCGTCCCACGTGCTTCTCCTCCCTCTCAGATCGTCATCGTTCAGTTCGGAGGGAAGCCGTTCTCCTGCACGGCTCTGGCCATCGACCAATGGCTGTGGTGCGTCTTCATCGGCGTCGGAGTGCTGCTGTGGGGACAGGTGAGAACCAGAACCGGGACCAGAACCGGGACCACAGGTGTTCCGAGTGGTTCAGAGTCCAAAGAAATCCCGTCGATCTCCGTGAATAAACGCCACGCTCGGACCTTCACGCGTCTCGCTGCAGCGGCAGCGTTGCCATCGCGACCGTCGCCATGGTAATGAGCACATGAAAGCAGCGCGGCTCCTGTTTACGAGCTCCGAGGGAAAACAAACCCAGCGTGTCGGTCCCTCCGTGGGAGAGCAAACACGAGCCTGTTAACATGTAACCACACACACACACACACACACACACACTTTGAAAGCATACATTATAGAGATAAAAAAGAAGTTCAGTCCCAAGACGCCTGCTGGGTTCAGTTGCAGGGCAGAGACTGAGGACAGAGACGGGCTGATCTGAGGTCTGTGATGTATTTATTTTCTAACAGAGACGCTGACACGACTATAAAAGGCTGACGTGCAGCTGGAGGCCGGGCCTGTGATTAACGATAAAATAACACGCTTATAATACAACGTAATGATAGCGATGGGAATAAATGAACAGGACCAAATAAGTACAGAACAATAATCGTGTTTTAGTTTTCATTAGTGTTTAAGTTTCATTTCAGTTTAAAATGAGGAAGGATGAGATCAAGAATTTAGCAAAAAAGTATTGAGGTTTATTTTGGATTTGACAGGATTTCTATTGTAAAAAACAAAAATCGACATTGATCTTTCAGGAATTTATCAAAAAGTGTTCGTGTTTATTGAAGTTATTAAAGGGATTTAAAGAGACTTTATTCTTCAGCTAAACAGTGAGAAGCTTCGAAGATTCTTCCACAGCGTTGACTCTTGAGTGTGAATCCTGCGCAGCGTCTTCTTTCCTCTTCTTTCCTCTTCTTTCCTCTTCTTTTCTCTTCCTTCCTCTTCCTTCCTCTTCTTTCCTCTTCTTTTCTCTTCCTTTCTCTTCCTTCCTCTTCCTTCCTCTTCTTTCCTCTTCTTTCCTCTTCCTTCCTCTTCTTTCCTCTTCCTTCCTCTTCCTTCCTCTTCTTCCCTCCTCTTCCTGTTGATAAACATTGTATTTATGCACAGTTGCAGATAAAGATTAGGCTTCAGTAATCAGTGTGTGCGTCTTTAATCGTTGTGCAGCGGTGCCTCGCACGGTCGTTAATATCCTCCCCGAGCGCGGCGCTCCGCCTCTCCACGCGCACGCTGGTGTCGGTACCGGTTTAAACCGGCTCGGTAATTAATATGACACTGTTTGTATAAAAACACTCCAGCGGTTCAAAGATTTCCAATAACTCTTCAGTAATAAGTCAAAATGTATTGAAAGAAACGAGATTATTCTATAACACATCTTCTGCTCCATATTTGTTGTCATTTAGCCAAAAAACGTCTCCACAGACGAGCTATATTCACTAAATTAAGAAGTTTTTAATAAAAAATAAAAACTTTTATTTAATCCCATCAGATGCTTTTTTTTCAAATTGAGGATTTTGGGCGACAACGTTGTGAAATATGACGACAGACGTTGAAAGACGTTCATTTGAAAACATCACAAGAAGATTTTGATGTATTTCCCATAATGCAACTGGATGGAATATTTTTGTTATGCATGGTAAAAAAAACCGTCTTCTCTTTTTTAACCTCAGCTGATCTCGGCCATCCCCACCCACCGCCTGAAGTTCCTGATGGAAGCCGGCCACGGCGCCACGAAGGAGGAGATCCACGCGGAGGAGATGACGGAGGGCGCCGACGAGATCGACCACGCGGAGATGGAGCTGCGGAGAGGCCAGATCCTCTGGTTCAGAGGCCTGAACCGCATCCAGACGCAGGTACGGTACCCGGCGTTACCGCCAGCTTCACTTTGGGTTTTAAGGCTTTCCTGACATCAGGTTTTCGAGGTGGCGACTCAAACATCTGTCGTGTTCGAGAGAGCTGCAGAAAACACCAGTTGCCATGGTGACGCAGGAGGCTCTGGAAGAAAAATTAGACTTATTTTAGATTTTCTTTTGTTGTTTGTTTGCCGTCAGTTGTCTTAACTGGTGAGTTGTTGTTCAAACCCGGGGAGCTGTCGTCTGGAAAATAAATGTTTTAATCAAATTCCTCCTCCTCCTCCTCCTCGCCTTCATCTTCTCAAAATCAAACAAAACGTCCCAGAAGCAGCGGGCGGTAAAGCGCCGTGTTTCATCAAGACGGTGAGGAGGGATTTAATCCTCTAAAACATTTCAGACGGTTAATTTATAAGAGATCCAGATAATTCTATTCAAACTTCAGAGGTATGTGAAAAAGAGAAGCATTAACACAATGCTTAAAAAGACCCACAAATGTATTTTAGTTGTTAATACAAACAAAGAAATAGATTTTATAGTTTCTGCAAAATATTAGGACAAAATCTCCTGCTTTTAGGGTGGAATGAGGTGTTTGTTTTAGGGTGGAATGAGGAGTTTGTTTTAGGGTGGAATGAAGAGTTTGTTTTAGGGTGGAATGAAGAGTTTGTTTTAGGGTGGAATGAGGAGTTTGTTTTAGGGTGGAATGAGGGGTTTGTTTTAGGGTGGAATGAGGAGTTTGTTTTAGGGTGGAATGAGGGGTTTGTTTTAGGGTGGAATGAGGGGTTTGTTTTAGGGTGGAATGAGGAGTTGGTTTTAGGGTGGAATGAAGAGTTTGTTTTAGGGTGGAATGAGGAGTTTGTTTTAGGGTGGAATGAGGGGTTTGTTTTAGGGTGGAATGAGGAGTTGGTTTTAGGGTGGAATGAGGGGTTTGTTTTAGGGTGGAATGAGGGGTTTGTTTTAGGGTGGAATGAGCAGTTTGTTTTAGGGTGGAATGAGGAGTGCAGCATTTCCTCCATGCTCGTTGCACAATGGCTTGTCTTTCCTCGAGAGCAAAGACATCAGATCTTTATTCGTAAGCCGCTGATGAAGCGTCTCCGCTCTGAGGTCATGTGACTGAGGGAGAACACTTGACTCGTCTTCGTGCGTTTACAGGTACGAGTTTACAGGTTTACAGGTACGATTCAGAGTGGATTGACGTGGCTGAAACCACAACACTCTGAACTCGTCTTCCTGTTGCCATGAAACTCATCATCTGTTTTAGCATATTTAAATATTCCGGTTCAATCGCGTTTGTTTTAAACTAAAAACACAGAAACTGTTGTCCAGTTTAATTTCACACTCTGCTGCCGACGGGAAAGAGACGGCAAGCAGCGAGGGACAAAAAGATGACTGCATATTTATATTCCTCACTCAGTCGGCGCTCAACAGCAGCACCTCCGTGTGTGTGTGTGTGTGTGTGTGTGTGTGTGTTCCCCCTCCTACTGGATACATCTACACTCACGAAGCATTAGCCTGTCCACAGGCAGTCCTATTCAGTCCCTATGGGGTTCATTAACCTTGATGCTAACACCCACATACAGTAACAGCGCACACACACAGACACACACGCACACACACACACACAAACACACACTCGGTCAGAGAGGCCAGGTGTTTCCCTCTCAACAGAACACTTACCTGTCTTCATTGTGGCTCGAGGATCAACTCTTCTGAAGGAGGCGCTCGGGTTCTCTCTCTGTGTATCTGTATCAGTCGGTCATCCTCCTGGGATGGGAGGATGGAGGATGGAGGGGGAGGATGGGAGGATGGAGGATGGAGGGGGAGGATGGAGGGGGAGGCGAAAAGGCTGCGGGCTAATTGGGTTCTTATCTCTCCGCGCTCCTCTTCCTCCTCCTCCTCCTCTCTAATCCTGGTGGGCAGCGTCACGCCGCTCAACGCCTCGACAGTCGCACACAGTCGGGAATAATTGGTACAAGCGTCACCTCCGACCGAACTTCATCAGTCGCTCCGAGTGACACATCTTCTCCTCCTTCTCCTCCTCCTCAGAGTGCGTTCTGTCGCTCTCAAAAGCTCCTTACGCGTTGGAGCGTTTCTTTACTTCATCCCTTCGTTCGAGCTGAGCTTCCTCCCATTTGGTCTTTCTCTGACTGACGACTCTCTCTCCCCCCCCTCCCCCTCTCTCTCTCTCTCTCCCCCCCTCTCTTTCTTTATACCCTTTTCTCTCTCTCAAACTTTCCTGATCTCTCCCTCTTCTTTGTACTGTCGGTTTCCTCATGGATAAGATGTGTAGCTTCTTCTGACATGATGACCTTTAATCTGTCTCTGTCACTTTAAACCCTCTGTTACCCTCTCTGGTCGTGGTCCCCTCTGCCCTGTCTCCTCTCCCTGTCTCCTTGTCTCCTTTCCCTGTCTCCCTGTCTCCTCTCCCTGTCTCCCTGTCTCCTCTCCCTGTCTCCCTGTCTCCTCTCCCTGTCTCCCTGTCTCCTCTCCCTGTCTCCTCTCCCTGTCTCCATGTCTCCTCTCCCTGTCTCCTCTGCCTGTCTCCTCTCCCTGTCTCCTCTCCCTGTCTCCTTGTCTCCTTTCCCTGTCTCCCTGTCTCCTCTCCCTGTCTCCTCTCCCTGTCTCCCTGTCTCCTCTCCCTGTCTCCTTGTCTCCTTTCCCTGTCTCCCTGTCTCCTCTCCCTGTCTCCTCTCCCTGTCTCCTCTCCCTGTCTCCTGTCTCCTCTCCAGTCTCCTGTCTCATGTCTCCTCTCCAGTCTCCTCTCCAGCCTCCTGTCTCCTCCCTGTCTCCCTGTCTCCTCTCCCTGTCTCCCTGTCTCCTCTGCCTGTCTCCTCTCCCTGTCTCCTCTCCCTGTCTCCTTGTCTCCTTTCCCTGTCTCCCTGTCTCCTCTCTCCTGTCTCCTCTCCAGTCTCCTCTCCTGTCTCCAGTCTCCTCTCATGTCTCCTGTCTCCTCTCCTGCCTCATGTCTCCTCTCCCTGTCTCCTCTCCCTGTCTCCTCTCCCTGTCTCCCTGTCTCCTCTCCCTGTCTCCCTGTCTCCTTTCCCTGTCTCCCTGTCTCCTCTCCCTGTCTCCTCTCCCTGTCTCCTTGTCTCCTTTCCCTGTCTCCCTGTCTCCTCTCCCTGTCTCCCTGTCTCCTCTCCCTGTCTCCCTGTCTCCTCTCCCTGTCTCCTCTGCCTGTCTCCTGTCTCCTGTCTCATGTCTCCTCTCCAGTCTCCTGTCTCCTCTCCTGTCTCCTGTCTCCTCTCCTGTCTCCTGTCTCCTCTCCTGTCTCATGTCTCCTCTCATGTCTCCTCTCATGTCTCCTGTCTCCTCTCCTGTCTCCTCTCATGTCTCCTGTCTCCTCTCCTGTCTCCTCTCCTGTCTCCAGTCTCCTCTCCTGTCTCCTGTCTCCTCTCATGTCTCCTGTCTCCTCTCCAGTCTCCTCTCCTGTCTCCTGTCTCCTCTCCTGTCTCCTGTCTCTCCTGTCTCCCTGTCTCCTCTCCCTGTCTCCTTTCCCTGTCTCCCTGTCTCCTCTCCCTGTCTCCTCTCCCTGTCTCCTTGTCCTGTCTCCTTGTCTCCTCTCCCTGTCTCCTTGTCTCCTCTCCCTGTCTCCCTGTCTCCTCTCCCTGTCTCCCCGTCTCCTCTGCCTGTCTCCTTGTCTCCTCTCTAACGGTGTGTTGTGGCTTCCTTCAGATGGATGTGGTCTCTACCTTCCAGACGGGCCAGGCTCCTGTCCCCGGTGCTCTGCGCCGCCAGCCGTCCGTCGTCAGCCAGCACAATGACGCCACCGCCGCCAAAACTCTCTCTAGCCCCACCCACGTGGGGCTTAGCTCCTCCTCTTCTCTCACCAACTCGGCCGGGGCCCCGCCCCCCGCCGCTGCTTCTTCCGCCGCTGCAGGCAGTGAGTCGGTGACCGGAGGCCAGCTGACGCCTCGCCCGGCTGGACTCTGTTCTTTCTCTCTGCATGACTCATAAAACACTCATCAGCGCCGTCTGCACATCCTCAGACAGAGAAGAAGATCTTTGCTATTATGAGCAATAACCGATAAAACATGTGACAGGAAGTTCTTCACAGTTAATAACGGAACAGGAAGTGGCGGTGGCGTCGCGACAGATGCTGCAGCCCAACGGGAAAACTAAAGAAGTGCTCATTCTGGTTTAACCTGGATGAAACTACCTGACTGTGGGCGGAGCTTAAACAACCTGACTGTGGGTGGAGCTGAAACAACCTGACTGTGGGCGGAGCTTAAACAACCTGACTGTGGGTGGAGCTTAAACAACCTGACTGTGGGTGGAGCTTAAACAACCTGACTGTGGGTGGAGCTTAAACAACCTGACTGTGGGCGGAGCTTAAACAACCTGACTGTGGGCGGAGCTTAAACAACCTGACTGTGGGCGGAGCTTAAACAACCTGACTGGGTGGAGCTGAAACAACCTGACTGTGGGCGGAGCTGAAACAACCTGACTGTGGGCGGAGCTTAAACAACCTGACTGTGGATGGAGCTGAAACAACCTGACTGTGGGCGGAGCTTAAACAACCTGACTGTGGGCGGAGCTGAAACAACCTGGCTGTGGGCGGAGCTGAAACAACCTCTTCGCAGGAACACTAGTATCATATTAGGATCTTATCTTGACATAATTTCAGGTTTATTTTCTTTTTTTTGGGTAATTTGCAGGTTAAAAGACGTTTGGTCGTATTTTTCTATTGTGGGATCAAAGTAAATCTGTTCGAGAATATTTGAAGGTGATCCGCTGATGAAATACGACCAAATACGTCACATATTATAGTTTAAAAATAGCCTGAAGCTCCACCAAGCTCATGTGTATTGTCTGGAGCTGCTTCACAATAAAAGCCTCACAAAAGGAGATTTTAATGTAAAGCAGGAAATGCTCAGTTTGCATTTTCACTAATTAAAATGTAAACCTCTGAAACGGCTCCAGGGAAATACATAATTAATGAGTAATACGGCCCCGAGAGATTCAGTGTGAAGATACCAGTCCTGACAGCTGTATTATTTAAAGATACAAGATATTTAAAGGAATAGTTCCACATTGAGACAATGAGATGGAAATTAATTTCACATCTGGTACGGAGCTGGAGTCATGGCCTTGGTTAGCCTAGCTTAGCATAAAGACTGAAAGCAGGGGGAAACTGCGAGCCGGGCCCTCAAAGTAAAAGAAAAATGCACCGAGCTCGTTAATTAATGAACATGTTGTGTTCAGTGTCTTCTGTACAAAAACAGAAATATACAAAAACAAATTTAACAGAAAGAAAAATATGTTTAATTCTATAAAGCGTCTGAAAGCAGGAACAGTGCAGACAGCCTGATCACATGATCTGTGTTTCCATCTCCACCTCCTGCTGCTGCAGCTTTCTTTTTCCCTCCATCTTATATCCTTTTTTTTCCTTTCTCTCCATCTTCCCTTCCTCCTCCTGCATGTTGTGGAGATTTAAACTCTTGGACTTGCGTCTTGAACCCGGACGTGACTGAAGGTCACTGAAGGTCACGAATGTCGGCCGACGAGAAGAGAAAGAAGCTTAAAATATAAATCCTGCTCTTCTTCTTCTTCTTCTTCTTCTTCTTCTTCTTCTTCTTCTTCTTCTTCTTCTTCTTCTTCTTCTTCTTCTTCTCCTCCGAAGCGACAGCCTGGGCACCAAGATAATTTTATGGGTTAATCCTGAGCAGGGTTAATCTGTCAGGCTCAGCAAGTGTAACAGCCAAGAGCATTTTAGTGTGTGTGTGTGTGTGTCGATGTGTGTGTATGTGTGTGTGTGTGTATGTGTGTGTGTGCGTGTGTATGTGTGTGTCGGTGTGTGTGTGTGTGTGTGTGTGTGTGTGTGTGTGTGTGTGTGTATGTGTGTGTGTATGTGTGTATGTGTGTGTATGTGTGTGTGTGTATGTGTGTGTGTGTGTGTGTGTATGTCGATGTGTGTGTGTGTGTGCGTGTGTATGTGTGTGTGTATGTGTGTGTGCGTGTGTGTGCGTGCATGTGTATGTGTGTGTGTGTGTGTGTATGTGTGTGTGTGTGTGCGTGTGTGTGTGTATATGTGTGTGTGTGTGTGTATGTGTGTGTGTATATGTGTGTGTATGTCGATGTGAATGTGCGTGTGTGTATATGTGTGTGTATGTCGATGTGTGTGTGTGTATGTGTGTGTGCGTGTGTGTGTGTGTGTGTGTGTGTGTATGTGTGTGTATGTGTGTGTGTGTGCGTGTATGTGTGTGTGTGTGTGTATGTCGATGTATGTGTGCGTGTGTGTGTGTGTGTGTGCATGTGTGTGTGATGTTGCATGCTCTGGCTGCAGCCTGCAGCTCTCCTGCGGTTCAGTAACGGAGCGCCTTGAACTGCAGCGTCATTCATTCTGCCGTCAGGACGGAGGAGACGACTTAAGGCGGCGAGGAGAGAGGACACACACTGAACAGTGTGCACGTGTGTGTGTGTCGTTGTGTTTGACGCCCTTGTGATTTATTCCTTCCTGCACGTGTATTTATTTATTTTTAACCCTTTTTTGTTGTTGTTGTTTTTAGATTTAAGTTCTCCCGTCATCGCCTCGCGCCAACGTTGTGTCTTTGTGTTTCTGTGTTTTTGCACCTTCCCAGATTCACACACTCGACCACCGCCTGTGTGTGTGTGTGTGTGTGTCCCCGCATTGCCCGTTAGACCGTCACACTTCGCCATGACGACCTCTGCCCCGCCCCCTGACGTCTCCTCTCCTCGTTTCAGATTAAGGTGGTGAACGCGTTCCGCAGCTCCTTGTACCCGCTGGAGAGCCCCGAGTCCCGCAGCTCCATCCACAGCTTCATGGCCCACCCCGAGTTCGTGCCCCAGTCCGAGGAGGAGGCGCGCATCCAGACCATCGAGGAGGAGGAGGCGCGCATCCAGACCATCGAGGAGGAGCAGGCGCGCACCCCCATCATCGAGGAGACCGGAGACGAGATCCAACCGCTGCTCGACGCCTCCTCCGGGGCGGAGGGAGGAGGAGGAGGAGGAGGAGGAGGAGGAGAGCCGCCCGGCGCCTTCCCACGCAGCTGCGAGTCATCCATCTGAGCTCCTCCTCCTCCTCCCCCCTCCTCTCTATCAGCATCATCTGTCATCCCGCCAACCGGACTGTCGCACTGAGGAGGGAAGTCGCTCTGCATCCCGTCATCCTACATTTAAACTCTGCGTCATCCCACACACACACACACACTCACACACACACACACACTCACACTCACCCCCCCCCTCTCAGTCATTCCTGCCACATTGTGTCTTTCTGTGGCGTCGTTCAGCCTGTGAGTTTGTTCCTCCACCAACATCGAGACACACACACACACACACACACACGCGTATGAGAGGGCCCAGAGTCTCCCCCGTGGCCCATTTTGTGTCTTTTTTTAACCCTTTAATCTCGTTGGGTTTGACTCAGAACCAACAGCACAGAACTGGCGATTCTCATGTACATAGCTACCGGGGGGGGGGGGGGGGGGGGCAAATGCAAAAATGTAATCTTTTTATTTGTTTGGTTTTAAAATGTAAGGAATGTTAGCGGCTGATGGAGGCGAAACACTCGCTCTCCTCCCGTCTGATCCGTGTTGCTTTTCTTTTTCCCCGTCAGCCGTGTCGTTTCATGTGGAAGGACAGAATGTTTACTACAACCTCTGAACACGCCGGGGTCCGGAGAGGGTCCGGCCTCGCCCCCCCCCCACGTCCACAGTGTCGATAGCAGACGGGGCCGCGGCCCTCGTGGAGATGCATGTCGTCGTGTTTTCACTCGCGTTGAGTCGCATGATCATTTTAGGAATGGATATTTGGGGTGCTGTTTTTATTTTTTTTCCGACGACCACGTGTGACACACATGCAGCAGCGTCTGTTCAGAGAGACTTTAACTTCCTGTCTGTAGGACTGAACTTCCTGTTACTGCAACGGGACACAAACAGACTCTGTGATCGCATCCGTGCCCACGCAGGGTGGCGAGGAAGCGGCGTTCCTCCAGTCGCAGAGCTGGACGACGACAACAACAAAAACAACAACAACAACAACAACAAAGGATGCTCCTCAACTAGAACCTGCCGTGTTTCAGCCGGCGCTCCACTCCGCCGGCTTCAGTTCATGGAGGAGAAACGTCGTCTCGAGCTCCCTCCCCTCCTCTGATAGGCTCGTGTTAGATAAGACCCGCCCACTTGGAGTGTGACAACAACTTAAAAGCGACAACCTGTGACCGTGACACTGTGAGGCGACCCCCCCCCCCCCACACACACTCCCTCCCCCTCTTTCGCTAAACACTGCCCCACTGTGCCGCTGACTGTCGACATCGAGCTCACAAGTCCTGCCATTCCTCCCGTTGTCTCCTTCAAAATAAAAGCCCTCCTTTTTTAAATCTGAGAGTTCGATCCTTCTTGCTGCTCATCTAGATCTGGGCTGACGGGAGAGAACCTCCGACGGCGGCACACACAAAACAATCTGAAGCGATGCGTTCGAGTCCCCGTAAACCAGAGCGCCGACCCGGTGGCCCCCGTCCAGGTGGGGGGTGTAATCCTCTATCGACGGGTCTGTTTCGGGGTCACGGAGCAGGACGTTCAGTACCAGCAGACAGGAAGTTGATGGATCTCTGAACCGAGTCTGGACCGTCTGTCTGTGTTTCTTGGTACCGCGGCGTTGCCGTGGGAGACCGATGATGTCACCGGTCGGCCTGTAGAGAGACGCCGCCGCTCCCGCCGTCGTACCGTCTTAAAAAGAGGAAGGAGTCATCTTCCAATCAGAAGCAGCGACTTAGTCTGCCTAGCAGCCATCGACCAACCCGTGTGCTCCTACTGCCATATGTCCACCTCTTCGTCACGACTCGGTTCCTCCTCTTCCTCTGATGAGCTTTTTATCTACGTAACTCAGAGCCATATTTTATAGGTTGTCTGTATTGTTTTTTTTATCTCATTGTTATCGAGGTTTCCTTTGGACTTTCTCACCCCCTTGATATAGCCCCCCCCCCTATAGCCCCGCCCCCTTTACTCCGAACGCGACCAAAAAGCAAAGAGGAAGTCTTCAGTCGTCACTGCCGAGTTTAAAGGACCTCTACGATGTTTACATGAAAGCACTTCTCTCATTCGCCGCTTCCCTTTTCGTTCCCTCGCTCCTCGTCTCCTCCTCCGCTCAGTCACTCTTCAACTGATCGGGGGGGAAGTCTTTCTTGCATGGTTTTCATATAAAAGAAATCAATGTTTTGCTCTTTTTTTTTACAACTCTTCTGTATTTTTATATTAAGTGCTTTTTAATATTTTGGAGATGTATGAATATATATGTGTGTGTGTGTGTGTGTGTGTGTGTGTGTGTGTGTGTGTGTGTGTGGGCTGAAGAGTTCGGTGACAGTGCAGTACATGAATGACTCTTTTTACAGCTCTCTAATATTTATGCCTCGTGGTGTCGTCGTGGTTACCTGACAGAGGGCTCCCAAACCTGACGTGACTTGTTTACTTCCTGACGGCCGGCAATTGGAATCAACGGTCCCTCGAAAGTGTCGCCGGCCCCGCCGACACCAGGTCGTTCCCTTTATCTCGTCTCGCGAGGCGCTCCGCCCCCTAGAGGTCGGCCCAGGCGACGCGGGTAGAGCGCTACCGCCAGACGGCCGCGCGTGGTCGTCTGTCCCGCCTCGGGGTTCCTTTTGTTCCCGGACTCTGAGGACCACGACGGCGGAGTCCTTTGAAGAGGATGACGGCTGCGTCCCGCTTCAGGCCCCGCCTCTTTTCAAATGGGGGCGTGGCCTGTGAAGGCGCATCTTTAAAAGAAAATTCAATAGCAATGTGTTGCTCTGATCCCCTCGAGGTCTTTGAAGTGGACCCGTTTCCCTGAGATGATGTTGGTCCCATCGTGGGTCTCAGGGCTCTGATCCGACCCCGCCCCCCCCCCCCCCCCGACACACACACACAAAATTGACTTGACGACAGTCGGGTTGTTTCTCAAGCCGAGACCGAGTCCTTTTGAATCCGACTCTGATGAGGACCCAATAAAAAAGCCGGCGTTCTGCTCGGTTCTGAACGTCATTATGTTCAGGATCAGCCGGGCAGAGAAGCGGGTCGTCTAGTGGATCAGCGGTTCCCTCAGAACATGTCGTGTTTCATTTGTTCTGCTTTCAGATTAAATGGAGAACAGACCAAAAGAGAACTCCATTTAATTCTGATTTGGACCTGAAGTGACTGTATTAATGAGCCCTGGACCCTACTGGACCCTACTGGGCCCTACTAGACCCTACTAGGCCCTACTGGGCCCTACTGGACCCTACTGGGCCCTACTAGACCCTACTGGACCCTACTGGGCCCTACTAGACCCTACTAGGCCCTACTGGACCCTACTGGGCCCTACTGGACCCTACTGGACCCTACTAGACCCTACTGGGCCCTACTGGACCCTACTGGGCCCTACTGGACCCTACTAGACCCTACTGGGCCCTACTGGACCCTACTGGGCTCTACTGGACCCTACTGGACCAGGTTAGACTTCATCTCCGGTCCCGGTTGCTAGAACCCAGCTGGACCCCTGAGAACCTTCACCAACAAGCCCCGCCCCCTCAAAACACCACAACGTGAGCTCTTTGAGTTCTTCTGTCCTTTCAGTATTTAAATATCTTAATGATTGCGGGGAGCAGCCGCCGCGACGTCACCGCTACGTTTTAGAGGTTGCCGTGACGAATGTCGGAAGTTTTAATTTGGGAATTTGTTTTACTTGTTTTTCATTTCACGGCCGATCGCGTGACTTCGGTTTGAATGCGTCTGAATCAAAGTGGCGTCACCGCGAGACCGGGGGCCCACAGGCTCTGGGCGGCCCCCGGACGGCCCCCGGACCTCAGGTTGGGCCAAAGGACAAGAGGACGCCACTTTTCTTTTTGTTATCTGGTGAAAATGTGGACTTTGAAGGAGGCGGAGCCTGTGACGCGACACAATCATAGATGTCGTTGCCATTTTTTTACGCCGCCGCCGACGTCAGAAACATTTCTCTGGGCCGAGGGCTCGTGACATCACTTCCTCTTCCTGTCTGACACGCCCCTTTAAGACGATGTACATATGTCTTATGGTGGGGGGGGGGGGGGGAGTGCATCTGCTGTCTGTCAGTTGACCGGAAGGGGGAGGGGCTTAGGGGGGCAATCAGCCAATCATCATCCAGCAAAGCTTTAAGGATGTTCTGCCAAAGTCGTCTCTTCTTTTCATCTTGATTGTTTTGAGGAAGTCATGTGACCCGTCCTCACAGCAGCTTCCTGTTGTCCTCACCGCAGCTTCCTGTTGTCCCAACTGCAGCTTCCTGTTGTCCCTACAGCAGCTTCCTATTGTCCCCACAGCAGCTTCCTGTTGTCCCTACAGCAGCTTCCTGTTGTCCTCACAGCAGCTTCCTATTGTCCTCACATCAGCTTCCTGTTGTCCTCACAGCAGCTTCCTGTTGTCCTCACCGCAGCTTCCTGTTGTCCCTACAGCAGCTTCCTGTTGTCCTCACCGCAGCTTCCTGTTGTCACATCAGCTTCCTGTTGTCCCTACAGCAGCTTCCTGTTGTCCTCACTGCAGCTTCCTGTTGTCCTCACATCAGCTTCCTGCTGTCCCTACAGCAGCTTCCTGTTGTCCTCACATCAGCTTCCCGTTGTCCTCACATCAGCTTCCTGCTGTCCCTACAGCAGCTTCCTGTTGTCCTCACATCAGCTTCCCGTTGTCCTCACATCAGCTTCCTGTTGTCCTCACAGCAGCTTCCTGTTGTCCCTACAGCAGCTTCCTGTTGTCCTCACAGCAGCTTCCTGTTGTCCTCACCGCAGCTTCCTGTTGTCCCTATAGCAGCTTCCTGTTGTCCTCACAGCAGCTTCCTGTTGTCCTCACCGCATCTTCCTGTTGTCCTCACATCAGCTTCCTGTTGTCCTCACCGCAGCTTCCTGTTGTCCTCACAGCAGCTTCCTGTTGTCCTCACAGCAGCTTCCTGTTGGCGAATCTGAAGGAACTCTTTGAAGAACCTTCAACATCCATCCAAAACAAAGGGTTCAACAAACTGGAAAAGTCATAACCGCTCAACACATATATATCATCTCTATATATTTATACCCACGACATCTACACACGTGTGTGTGTGTGTGTGTGTGTGTGTTACTGGATATAAATACATAGATGTGTGTGTATGGATTCTCAGTTGAACTTCACTGCAAACAAAGACTGGTCCTGGTGTCGTGATGACGGCAGCGAGAGGTGCCGGTGTTATTTTTGTACAAACATAATCTCATCTGTGTGGCATGCGTGACAAATATACAACAACTTGGTGGTTTAAAGCAATATGTCCGACCTGGTGCGATCGGTTCTGTCCTGTTCTGTGTAGCCGAACGCCACAAGATGTAGAGATAGAGATACATATATATCTAGAGAGAGAAAAACAAAAAGAGAAACTGCATTTGGATAAAAGTAACTGTTTAGTAAATGTGTTCAATGTTCTGTGTTCTGCATGTTTTAGTCTGGAATGAAACTTCCCAAACATGTCGACCTGTTTGACCAAATGAATCTCAAATACACCCCCCCCACACACACACACACACACACACATATGCACACACACACACACACACCCCTGTATTTGCACTGTGAGGGAATTAAAACTGCGTGACTTCTGATGGATGGATTGATGAAAGATGGAAGATTCTTCTTCTCTTTTTCTTTCTGTTGTCGTTTCCATCGCCTCATTTGTCCAGAAGCTGAATAAGTTGTTGTCTGTCGGCTCATTTCATCCTCCTGTCCTCACACACACACACACACACTGAGACTTACAGAGCCGCCTGAACTCGTCACCTACCCACCTGTGCAGTGGGAGGAAGAGGAGGGTCAGGTGTCTTCTGCTGGTGTCTTCATCACATGGATCAATATCTCCGCTGGGAGGTGATTTTCCTTCAGAAGTCTGGTTTGTCCACTAGAGGGCGCTGTGCCGCGCCGCAGCGAGGGATTCATTTAAATATGGATTCTTCTTCCGATTTGTTTTGAAGATATTTAGTTTATCTTCACGGGAAGAACGGAAGAAGCAAATCCTCACGTTTCAGAAGCTGAACTCCACCAATGTCCGACATTGATTATCAAATAGTTTCAGATTAATTGATCGACGGAAATCTAATGGACCAATTTCCTTATTCGTGTGTTCAAACTGATTTTATTGATCTGAGGACATATTTGTATTTCTAAAAAAAAAAAAGGTTACTCACTGCCATAAACATTTTTCTCAGTAAAAGTCCTCTGGGTTTTAATAAAACAAAACAGAACCCCCAACGACCTCTCGACGTGTGTGTGAACTCACGATGGATCAATAGCTCCCAACAGGAAGTGGCGCGTTGGGATTCAAGATGTGGGAGTTGTTGGATTAGATTTTCTGGAGTTACGCGAGCAGTTCCCCCCGCTTCCAGTCTTTGTGCTAAACTACGCTAACCCCGGTCGACAGAACGAGAAGATTTAATAAGATATATTAACAGAGGATTTTAAATAACTGATAATCTAGTATATGTTTTATCGAACTCCTGACTTCAGCTCTCTTTTTATTGTTGCCATGGCGACAGCGTTCAGCGCGTTGCGTCGCCGGGTGAAGGAAAGTTTGACTTCGCGGTCGGGGGGGGGCGTTTAATCTGGCGACGAGGATTAAAACAAACACAATACAAGAGTTTACTTGTTTTATTTATTCAGCTATTGGTTCATTTAATTTGTATTCAGTTTATTCCCCAACAAAGACCTTTATTTACTCCTGTTTGGCGCTAAAGTAGTCACATTATTTTATTTGAAGGACGTTCATGCTCCCTAGAGGACGAACCCCCCCCCCCCCCCCCACCGTCTGTTCCTCCTGGGAGACAAAAGAAAAACTGCCTGTGCTTCCCTAAGTGTGTGTGTGTGTGTCCATGTGTGTGTGTGTGTCCATGTGTGTGTGTGTGTGTGTCACTCATCCTGATCAAACATCCTCCTGTTTGCTTCAATCTATGCAACAGAATCCTCCAGTTCGGTTCATCTGGTTTCTCACGTCGTCTCCTCGCGCTGTCGCTCGTCTCTTATCTGCTTTTTATTTTGCAGTTCCTTAGACAAACAGAACCACGTTACCTGTACGTTGATGTATGTGTGTGTGTGTGAGAGAGAGAGAGTGTGTGTCCTGTTGTTTTCTTTACTCTTTTGTAAGATATGATCGTGTGGAATGCCTTTGGTCTTAGTGTCATGTCGTTTGAATTTAAACTGAACAAAAGATGATAATCAAGCAACTGAGTAAAAGTTGTGACATAAGTCTATATATAATATATATAAAAATCTATATACATAAAATAAAGCCATTGGAATTTGAAATAAATCTGTCAATTTGTGATTTATTTTTCTGAGATTTATTTTTTACAGATTTTTAATCTATCAGGATTATTATTGTTTTCTTTTTTGCGAAAGGATTCTTCTGGGACAAGAAAGATTGTTACGCCTCATAAAGTATTACAATATAAATATATATATTTTTATATATACATAGTTTATATATATTTTTTATTTTATATATACAATATATATTTTTATTATTTTTATATATACAATATGTATATATTCTAAATATTTTATATTTAACATATATAGATATATTATATATAACATATATATATTATATATACATATAATATATATATATTTATATATGTATGAGTAAAAGTTGTGATATATATATTTTGCTCTGTTACTGGGAAGGCTCTTTTAAACAGTGGCTGTAATGAACACTTCCGCCTCTAGGGGGCGCTGCTGTTTATCAGTCGTGTTCACATCAGACAAATATGTCGCAAGTCTCCTGCAGCTCTGGTGAAGTCCTCCGCTGCTCAGTGCAACACTGCCACCTAGTGGACACCGGCTGCAATACACCAGACGGCCCTGCTGCAGCAGATTTACCCCAAAGTGTATATATATATTAGGGCTGTCAGCGTTAACGCGTTAATCTATGCGATTAATTTGGCCGCCTTAACGCACTAAAATATTTTGACGCAATTAACGCAATTATTATTATTTTTTTTTTTATATACTTTATTAATCCACAAGGGGAAATTAGTTCTCTGCATTTAACCCATCCTTAGTTATTAAGGAGCAGTGGGCTGCAGTGATGCGCCCGGGAAGCAACTGGGGGTTCAGTGCCTTGCTCAAGGACACTTCGACTTGCTTCCGGTGTTCGTTGAAGTTTTTACACTCCTCTGAGTGTCAAACCGCGGCAGTGAGGTTTGACACTGTTTCCGTTTTTAAAACAATTATTTCTCCGCGAAAATAAGGATCATAAATGAGTTTAACTCGTGGATGAATCAGTCGGGTTTCCTCCTGCTCCTCCTTCCTCCCGTCTCCCCCTCTGATACACAGAGGAACGAGGGGCGACGAGTCGGGTGACGCGGCGCGGAAAGAACTCGTCACACGAAACCTTCACCGTGATTGGTCAATCCGTTTGTCAACATTTTGCGAAAAATACAACCAATGAACACTCAGTAAATCACAAAGGACCTCCCACCTCACAGGTGATTCTCATTAGCAGCCTGTCAGTCAGAGAACCAGAGAACACGGTGCGAGGACAAATGTGCCTCATTGAATAGAGCTGAGATTGTTCTGGAATGTTTGATGTATAACACATGGGTATGTGTCATATGCAAACGCCTTTAAAAGGTGAATTTACATTGTTTTATAAAATGTATAAAATGCCCCCAGCCTCCAGAGGGTGAACAGGACATATTTGAATGTCAGTCAGTTTACCAAGGCCACTGGTTCTGCTGTTCAGTGTTAAAGATGACAGGACCAATGGGGTCTCTAATACACCTTTTCTTACTAATCTGGATGTTTCACTGAAGAAACAATTTATCATCCACGATATTAAATACCTCACTGGCACTTTATAGGTAGGAGCCTCTTTGAAAACACAGCTCTGTGTGAAGTTTTGTCTTTAAAAAAGAATACATTTAAACAAGTGTCTAAAATACACGCTGTCTGAAGGGATTACTCGTTCATTTAGAAGATTTAGTCTTTTGAAGAAAAAAAACTTTTAATCGCGATTAATGAATTTCAAAATGTGCGATTAATTAGTTAATTTTTTTTAATCGATTGACAGCCCTAATATATATATATATATCAATATTTGTATATAATATATGTATAAATACACATTAATGTATGTATATGTAAATGTATATATGTATATGTATATAATAAATCTAAGCTGTATAAGTGATAATAATACAGGCCATATATATTTCCTCTCCTTTTTTCTCACCACTTTCCTCTCTCTTCTCTCTCTTTCTCTCCATTTGTCTTTGATGCCGTTGTCATTCACACCCTCATCACTCGTCCTCGTCACTCTTCCTCTCGCCTTCCTCTCCGCCCACGAGCCTCCGATGGCGGCCTCCGAGTCCTGCAAGGTGTTGTCAAGACGACTGAGTTCCTTCCAGGGACTGTGGCGACGCCACGGCAACCGCAGGAGCGTCACTGTGCAGAGAGGAGCTGCAGGAGCAGCATCTGGACACACCTGGATGTCTATAATGCATTATTAACACACTTATGAGCTGCTTATAGTATACTCCTAATATGAACAATGCTTTATAACAATACTCATAAGAACCATCATACTTTATAAACACTGGTCACTCATCATAGTTAATCTGAATGTCCATAGTGTTTTATTTAATGCATTATAATCACCTTATAATGCATTAAAATGTGACTTTAAAAGTTACTTTAAGTGGTCATTTTGCTTTATGTCAGGTGATGAATATCATAAAATCTATATTCCAAAATAACAATGAGCACTTCTAATCCCATTGCGATGCATCATAACATGATTATATAGCATCATAGATGATTAAAATGGAGAATAATGTGATTATAATACAGCACAACGTGATTAGAATGCAGCACATCATGATTATATGGCATCATAGATGAATATAATGCACCATAATGTGATTATAATGCACCATATTGTGATTATAATGCACCATATTGTGATTATAATGCACCATATTGTAATTATAATGTATTATAGATGAATATAATGCAAAATAATATGATTATAATGCAGTATAACGTGATTATAATGTATTATAGATGAATATAATGCACCATAACATGATTATAATGCATCGTAACTGATTATAACGCATTTAAGTTTTTAAAAAAAATACGTTTAGAAGAAAAGCACAACTTTGTCAACAGAATGTTTATTTAAAGCGAGTTCAGAGAGTAACTGATCACATTATAATATTAGTGATCAGAATGAATTGATATTTTACAACTATTGTACAATATCATGACTGTTGACTTTAAAAGTCCTAAATCTTTTCGGTTTATGTTTTATATTAAGCATTATGGAATGGTTTGATCTCTTTAATAATTCAGTGATTTTAAAGCATAAGTTATCATTAAAGTCTACGTTTGTTTCTAGTGCGTCACACAAAGTCTCCCCGATCCTAAACCTGGCGGTTTGCTGACGTTCAAAAATCAACAAAGAAACATTTTAATATTTTCTCTTTGTCCGACGCCTGAGAAGAACCGGGAGGATCAGAGCGGAAATACCAGGAATATAATCCCTCTGTTGAATTCATCCTCCTTTTCAAAAACACCTGATTATGTGTATGGAGACGGCAAATCTGTGTGTGTGTGTGTGTGTGTGTGTGTGTGTGTGTCAGGGGGCTTTATAAGGTCTGGGGATCGACCCTGGAGTCAGTTCAGTGTCTGATCGTTAGAGGAGCTGCCGTCACCTAGGGAAACAACGTGAGTCGAGAGATCATCACTGACCACGCAGGTGTGTGTGTGTGTGTGTGATTTATTGTTGTTGCGTTACTTTTGTTATTGTGGTGATTAATGTTCAATGTCTCTGTGATGTTAAAAAGGTCTTTTTCACTCTGTGTGATACTTTTAGATGAATGTAGGGAATCCTTTGACACACACACACACAGACCTTCAGTTTTTTTTTTCGTTAATGCTTTTGATAAATTTACCCACAATACCTTTCTCTGCGCGACCCGATTTCCAAGAATCGTTTTACATTTAAGTTTTTTTTTGTTTTTTTACAGTGCAAATGTAGAAATTATCCAATCTCTTAATTTGGTTTGGATCAATAATGTAACTTTTGTGTACTAAAGACTTGAAAGAAGTTTACAGATGGCTGCATGCTCCCCATTTTACGCTAGATTTAGATTATGTGAGATATAAATTTGAGAAGGAAGAAAAGTATTTGACGGGTGGATTAAAGATCCTAAAATGTTTAACATCCACGGGAAAAAACAGAAACTAAAAATCTTGACGGTTAAACATCTGGTTTAGCGGAGAGGAAAGAGTTTCACTTTATTAAATATTGGGCTTTGTTGTTGTTGTTGTTGTTGATTCAGTTTATTTACATCGTTGGAGGACACTCAGCACGTTGTTGTGTTCGTCATAAAGGACAACATGAAGGTTTGTGTTGAGGAGATGGAGCAACATTTGATCCAGGACATTTCTAGAGAGCTCGTTTTGTACAGGCACTCACTAGAAATGTACATTTATTTTTCTCATTTAAAAAAAAAATTTGCTTATGGGGGGGTTGACATTTTTTCCTTGGTTTTTTGGGGGGTTATTTATTTTTTTGAAAAATCTGAAAAATACATTTAAAAAATGTGTGAGTGCCTGGAAAAAATTAGCTCTTTACAAATATCTTGGCTAAAATTTTCCTTAAAAAAAAGAGGAAAATTATCTGAAAATAACCCCCCAAAAAACATAATATCCCAAAAATAACCCCCCTTTGGGGGGGTTGGAGTTTCTTTTTTGGGTTGTTATTTTTTTGGGGGGGTTCTTTTCAGATTATTTTGCTTATTTTTTTGTTTTTAGGGGGTTTATCTTCAAAGAACAGACGCTGTCATTTGTTGTAGACCGTAAATCCCTCTAAAGCAAATTTATGTTTTGGGATATAAAAAAATACTTTGCATTGAATTGAAAAGTTATTTAAATACAGAAAAAATATATATATATATATTTGAACGACTCGTGCAACCGATGACGAGGAGTCGCTGCGTCTCCTTCCAGAAGATGCAGACGCCCCTCCGGCCCGGGCAGTGGCTCGCCCTCATGCTCCTCCTGGTCTTCTCCACCAGCCGGGGTCAACAGAACGAGAGGTCAGACGCCCGTTCCCGCCTAAATGTAGTTTCTTCTTTTTTTACATGGCGAAACAAAAAACAAAAATGTAAACTAACAGAAAAATGTGTAATAGTAAAAGATGATTTATTATGTGGTATTAAATTGTCTTTTTTTGTTGTGCTTCTGCACATGTTTTGAATCTCTAGCCGCCGAGCTGTGGCCGAACACCAGCTGATGCACGACCGCGGCCGAAACATCCAGAGCCTCAAGAGACTCATCTGGCTGTCCGGCGCCATGGAGGGGCTCCATGGCGCCGACGCCCGGTCCGCCGAGTTCAACCCGACGAAGGCCCTGAACGCAGCGCTGGTCCCCGCTGCTGGGAACCAGCCCAGCCGGGTGCACAGCCTCCTGAGAGACTTCTTTCATCCCGCCCTGACTCAACAGCAAGACAGAGAGGCCTAACGATGATTTAATGCACCCACGTGAAAACCTCTGTATATATATAATCATAATAATAATAATAATGTGTCCAGCTGCAGACCACATGTCTCCATGAGTTTAAAATCAGTTATAACGAGTCTTTGAGTTGAGCTGCCTGGAGGTGGTTTATCAGGACACTTTACATGGAGGGCTGGGCGAAAACAAAGGAAATTAAAATCACTAGAACCCGACTATGACATCATATTCTTGACCTTATAGGTGACCTCAGGTGGCTCAACCAAAAAGAAGATGTGTATGTTTAATGAGGACCGCAGCCTTCTTGCTAAGTGCTTTCATCATTAATTACAGTGTCATGATCTATGGGAGAAACATGCGTTGTTGTTTTCTTGTTGCTATACACGATGTCTCCATGAATGTAATACAAATACAGATCCGTTGTAGATTTACGATTTGTTGCGGTGTAATAATTATTGGGTGTTCACCTCAATGTTGATATGACACATGGATGATAATAACATTTAAAAGAAAAAGAATGCAAAAATAATCCCTTAAAAGGAGAAAGTAAGTTTCACCTTGATTCAAAATGTACAACATAACGTTCCAGGTATTCTCGAGCTCAGCAACAGACTCTCGCGAGATCTTGAAACTTGCGTTCGTGAATGCCCACGCTACTATGTTATATAAGCTGTGTACATATCTAATGGCACTTCAAAAGAAAAGAAACTACAGTTTGTAGTAGTAAAACGTATAAAAACTATGCAGTTTGAAACGCAGCGCGTGCTCTTTTTCCCATCCGAACCCGCGAGACTTGACTCGTCACAAACCGTTCGTCTCCGCCAAAACAACGCGAGACTTCCGCGATGGCTAACGTGAACTAACGTGAACTAGCTCGCTGTGACAACGGTGACAGTCACCGGTCGCGGTGATCCACCTCCAGCTGCCGACGTCCCCCGCGCGGTGGTCTCACGGTGATAGAGAGCGACTCTAACCGCTACCCACCCACAGAGGGGTCCCGTCCGCCGGCTCGAAGCGTCCTCACCGCCCCTCGGAGCGCCCGCGGCTCTCGTCCTTTAACCGGCCAGGTCAGTTGAGCTAGCTGTCTCCCCGGGGTTACGGTTAAAGACGCGACCGTGTTAACTGGCGAATTTGAACCAACGCGTCCTTTTTTGTCGTAATTACAAACAGCTGTTGAAAATAGGAAGATAACACGTAGCTGTACTCGTTAAACATCGCATTGTTTAATTTGTATAGTATATATTATTAAGTATATGAGAGG
The DNA here is from genome assembly GCF_029220125.1 of Pseudoliparis swirei. NCBI lineage: Eukaryota > Metazoa > Chordata > Actinopteri > Perciformes > Liparidae > Pseudoliparis > Pseudoliparis swirei. The sequence continues at coordinate 3,928,004 of NC_079405.1, forward strand.
GGTTGACGCTTCATTACTAAATTAAACCAAGCGGCGTTCATGAGGACAGCCATATGCGAGGCGACAAGTCGCCAGTTAACACGGTCGCCTGTTAAACCGGAACACCGGGTCAGCTAGCTAATCAAGCTTAACGTAAAGTAGCCTTCCCCGCCGGGTGAAAGCGGCGATAACGCACTCTGACTCCATCGATATATTTAATGTGTTGACGGGGTTTTATTCGGCATGTTTATAAAGAAAAGAATGACAACGAGGTGTCTTGAAACTTGTGACGCGAAGTCTTCCGGAGCGACCCGCGTCGCTGCGAGCAGCCAGCCGGAAGCAGCGAGCGGGCGGCTTGTTGCTCTGCTGTGGTCGGGGGGTGTGTGTGTGTGTGTGTGTGTGCGCGCGTGTGCGTGTGTGTGCGTGTGCGTGACACTCTGCTGGTGTCTCCTCACACGGTCACGTGGGTCGTGCTCATGTCCTCAAGGGGACTAACAATAACAAACATGTGACAGTTCATTTCATGCCTGTTGGTTTGTAGCACCAGGGTTCCTTCGGTCACGGAAAACCTGGAAAAGTCATGGAATTATAAAAATGTTCATTTCCAGGCCTGGAAAAGTCATGGAAAAAACTTAAATCATCAAAGTTTTGGAGAAGTCATGGAAATGTGTTATAATCACATCATTTACGGCGAGTTTGAAATAATTAATAGGTTTTTTAAAGAAAGACGCTCAAAATATAAGCCGGCGTACGCTCTCCATACGCCACATTTTTTACATTTTTCATGTTTATACCGAGATTTCAGTTTGGTCTTGGACATTTGGTTTAAAGTCCTGGAAATCTATCGGTCAAAATGTGTAAGAACCCTGAAGTACATTTACTTTATTATAATTCTAAATACTTGTGCTTGGGTATTTCCATGTTGGGTTACTTCACGTTTTCACACTACACAGTTTGACTTGCCTACTTTAATGTGTAAACTTCAGTTACTTTGTCGATTCAGAATAAGTAACAAATAAAATCAACATGTCATGTATTTATATGGATACGTCTGAATTAAGCATGTGTAGTTCACTTTACAATTACGTTTTTAAACGAGGTGATAAACATGTAAAATATGAGGTGGGATTATTTGTGTGTTTTTGACTTGGTTTTCTATCTCTGAGTCGTTTTGTTTTCGTTTCACCGTGACCTCGTAGTGAAACGCTCATAAGAATGTGCTGAAGCAATGTATTGTAAAAAGAAGAATACATCAATAACATTATATACATATGACATTTGCCATCTTGTAAACTGTGTACTTACTTTTTCACTTACATTTTGATCCCAGTTATTTTCCCCATTGTGAGTGTTTGCTGCTATTCAGCCTTTGTAAAGTGACTTTATTTTGAGTTTTGTCCTTCAAAACAAGACATTTGAAGACGTCACCTTCGCCTCTGAAAACTGTGATTGACGTTTTCCACAGTTTTGGGAGATTTTAGAAGAAATGAAACTGAGAAAACACCTATCGGATTGGACAATGATGAACATAATCCTTGTTTTTCAGCCGCTCCTTTGGTTTTGTGAGTCTGTCCATCGCGCAGTACGCTGTGATATTTCCACAGGCCGGTGTTGTGACATTTGGGTTCTCGTTCCAGCCTCATCCAGCCCCGCTGTGGATCTTTGGCCCCTCCGGCAGGGCAGAGGCAGAGCCACCGGGGACCGGACCAGCAGGGCTCCATGAGTGCGACGGGGCAGCAGCAGCAAAGTGGGGGCCTGCGTTCTCGCCGAAGCCTTGGCCGCGACAAGGACCCCGGCCAGGGCGCGGTGGGCATGGAGGCCGCCTGCTGGCTGGCCCCCGGAGTGCTGCGCAGGCTGATCGAGCTGCCCTCGCCGCCCCTCTCCAGACACCAGCTCAAGAGACTGGAGGAGCACAGGTAACACCCGAGTCCTCTGAGACACGTGGTGGAGTTATTCCCTTCGCAGAATGCGGAAGGTTATGTTTTGATCGCTGTGTATTTATTTGTGTGTTATTCGCATAACTCAAAAAGTATTTAACCGAATCGCATGAAATTTGGTGGGATGATTGGTTATTATCCGGGGACCATTTGATTAGATTTTGGGATCGATCGGATCAAAGGTCAAGGTCATGGAAAGGTCAAAATCTTCTTTTTACCATAGCACGGTCAATTTTCAACTAATGCCAACATGTGGCTGCGGCGAAGGTATGCGCTCCACCGAGTGCCCGTTCTAGTTTAATGGTGTGAACACCGAGTGTTTCCAGTTCTGTGGTTTAGCCGTTAGTCACACGCGGTGCTGCTGTGTTTGTGACGTCATCGAGTTTTGACACGTCGAACTCAGTTGCTGAACAATTTAAGAAAAGTATCTACTTCGTGTTTATTGGTCCTGACTGTATTTTTTTAAATTGTGATTTATTTTTTCTGCAAATGAAACGCCAGCTCTGCGTTTGTGGTCTGTCTGATTGTTCCGGGTATTTCCACGGCTGGAATGTCAGATCTGAAGACCACAAAATAAGTCGACCAGTCATATAAATCATCACCCGCCGCTTGTCATGACTCCAATGTGTCATTGCGTCATTATTTCTGGGGGATACTGATGTAATCGTAAGTAAAGTCAGCTGCTCACCTGGCTGTTGTTGCAGGTACTGCAGCGCTGGGCGCTCCCTGCTGGAGCCGCTGATGCAGCGTTACTGGGAATGGCTGGTGGGCCGAGTCCCGTCCTGGATCGCCCCCAACCTCATCACCATCATCGGCCTGGCCACCAACGTCATCACCACCCTCGTGCTCATTTATTATTGTCCCACCGCCACTGAACAGGTGAGTCATCGCTCTGAAACAACGTTAGGGCGCACGGTCTTCATGCGAGAGCAGATTTAACGCGCGATAGTTCATGCTTTCATCCAGTCACTCTCGTTGTTTTTACATCTAGACCAGGGGTGTCACACTTATTTTCACCGTGGGCCACATCAGCATCATGGCCGCCCTCTTAATGGGCCGGAAACTCTTTAGAAGCTCCTCGAACATATTGTTAAATAACTCTCTTTGCATTTGGTTATTATTTATTTGAGCGTAGACATATTGTAGATAAGAAAATGTCTCTAATATTACAACATAAATCCATTTAATTTGAAACCTTCAAAATAAAAGCACGGGAAATTTTGCTTCAATTTCTATAAGAAAAGCCGTCGGGCCACATAAAATGATGCGGCGGGCCGGATTTGGCCCGCGGGCCTTGTGTTTGACACCTGTGATCTAGACTAACCTATAGCTGTCAATGAAACTCAAAACTTTCTGCAGATGTACAATTTTATGTAATTTAATCATTTATTATTTACTCAAAGAGAAGACATTTATATTGAATTATTGATAAAGCTGTGTTCTTGACACAGCAGACTATTAAAAATATGAATTTGCATTTACGCCAAAATAAAGCGGAGGCTTTTATTTTCAGCTCACCTTGTGCGTCAATGATTTAAAGTATGAAATACTAAATAAGAGATTTAATTTAATTCAGAGCGCGGGGGTTTGATCCTCTGCCACTGACTGAAGGGGCTCCTGGCTGCGAGTATCCCAAATCCTGTTTATTGACAGTGTCTTTTATAATTAATTTATTTCTCGGGGCCGGCGTGTCCCTGAGCTGTCGGCTTCGAGTTTATCGGATTACGGAGACGTTTGATTAATAATGGAGCAGCTCCGGGAAACGGGACCCGCTCACAGCAGGAGGCCCTGATGATGTTGGCCGGAGGGATTCAATTAACATTCCAGGAGGTTGGCGAACAAGTCGTCACGCAAAGCGTCCCGAACGTCTCAGGAATGTCCGACGGGGATTTAGAGCCCTGAAGGCGACTGAGTTATATCCACGTCCGTATGACGTCAACGAGTCGCTGTCGAACACGAATACCTCAACTTATTGATAATCAATGACATGTAATGTTATGTAGTCAGCTTTCAAATTGAACTCTGTAAATTCAAAATAATATATCCTCAAATAATGTTTAAATAAAGTTACATTACTTTAAGTTAGAAAAATTAAATTGACTGAATTGTCTTGCAGCTTTAAATTAATTTCTTTCATGTGTTGAAATCTCGTCTTCTAAAAAGAGAGAAAAGGGACTTCTACCTGTGGTTATTGAAACTAGTTTCATCTCTTTCCTCCTCTCGTTCTTGTTGGGCAGTGAATGAATGTGTGACGACTTGGATCCCGTTGGCCACTAATATTGTTTATTTTCTGATCCTTCATTTGGGTTTTCCGTTGACACCCAAAGATCGGTGCGTTGTCTTTCTGGGTCACATGACCTTGAAGAGATCTGCCTCGGCTGTTTTTTGAGTGACCTCTGCCGTGTCGTTCCAGGCGCCTCTGTGGGCGTACCTGCTGTGTGCCGTGGGCCTGTTCATCTACCAGTCACTGGACGCCATCGACGGGAAGCAGGCCCGACGCACCAATAGCAGCTCTCCGCTGGGCGAGCTGTTTGACCACGGCTGTGACTCCCTCTCCACGGGTCGGTTTCCTCGTGTGTGTGATTTATTGTTGTTGCGTTTCACTTTACAGTTAGTTCTGTTATTGTGGTGATTCATGTTTAACATGTCTCTGTGATGTTAAAAATTTCTTTATTACCTTCGCATTGAAAATACGGAAGGTTATGTTTTGATCGCAGTGTATTTATTTATTTGTATGCGTGTTATTCGCATAACAAAAAAAGTTTTAAACCGAATCACATGAAATTTGGTGGGGTCATTTGGTGGGGTCATGGAAAGGTCAACATCTTCTTTTTACTATAGCACGGAATTTTTTTATCCCATTGGCATGCAACTAATGCCAAAATGTTCATAATTCAATGCCCAATCTTGTGATATGCGAAGGTATGCGCTCTACCGAGTGCCCGTTCTAGTTGACTCTGTGTGATACTTTTGATGAACACACACACACACACACCCCACCACTTTTTTCTTTCTTTTATGCTTTTGATCAGTTTACCCACAATACCTTTCTCTGCGCGACCTGACTTCAAAGAATCTTTTTACATTTAACATTGTTTTGTTTTTCTGTGTGTGTGTCTGCAGTGTTTGTGGTGTTGGGAACCAGCATCGCCGTCCAGATGGGCACCAACCCAGACTGGATGTTCTTCTGCTGCTTCGCCGGCATGTTCATGTTCTACTGCGCTCACTGGCAGACCTACGTGTCGGGGACGCTGCGCTTCGGCATGTGAGTCGACTCCGCCGCCCGATTTGTGTTGTTGATGTTTTTTTAAATTGAAGAACGATTAATAAATTCCAGGCGTTACAATTCCGTTATTTAACAATATTGCCACCAATAACAAATCAAAACATGTTTTTCTACAAAAGCAGATAAAATGCATCCGTATTTAATGTGATCTTGAGATTGTATTTATTTATTAACTCAATACTTTGATGCAGCATCAGTGCGTCTGCAGTGTGACTCCGTCTTCTCTTTCCACCACACGGAGGTGAAGACGGAACTTAAAGCGACATCAAACTACAGATTAATACAATTAACATTTATTTTGCCTCTGGGCCTCTTTGGTTGTGGTGTTTCGTGGTTTTCCTTCGCGTGTTGTTTCTGTGGTTCTTTAGGATTAATCCGACTTGGTGAAAAGTCCGACTCATGTTTTATTGACATGTATGTTTTAAAATGTGAGGAATCTGCCTTTTTGTTGTTTTGGTGCATGACTGAAATAATCAAGAGAAAACTAAGATAAAAGTGCAATAGAATAATTAAAACAGAAGAATATGATCAATATATCCGTCTTAAGTAAGAGAGCTGGAAAGCTTTCTGCTTTTTCTGCTGACTCATTCATTTCACTCGATATAAAAATTTAAAAAACGAGTATTTTGCTAAATTCAGTGGCTCAGTGGTAGTTTTAAGGAAGCAATAAGGACATTAAAACATTTGGTTAATAATCTTCTGCATGAAGTCTGAAACACGTCGGCGGACATAAACAGGTTTTTGAAGGTTTTTCATGAATGAATCTGAAAACCCGTTTTATTCATAGCGAGTGTCTCTTCTGCGACGTTGTTCCCGTCTCTCTGGACTCAACGTTTATTATTGTTTTGTGTAGATTTGAGAACCCAGAGCTGCAGATGTGTCCGGCGGCGTTACAGCTGCTCACGGCCGCTGTGGGTCCTCGTCTGTGGAGCGCGACGGTAAAAAACCTCCCGAACCCAGAGCTGCATGGCGCTTCCCCCGCGGAGTCACGTGACTCCAAACCGAACTAACCGCGGCTTGATCTCAAACCTCCCCGTGTGTTACGAGCGGATTCTAAAACGGGATCTAGTTTTAATTTACATCCATTTCACTCGGTATACAGACTCAGGAAAACGTAAAAGTAGGAATATGTAGACTACTGTTAAAAAGTTTGGGGTCACCCAGACAATTTTGTGTTTTCCAATTGTAAAATTAATAGAAAATATAGTCAAGACACTGACAAGGTTAGAAATAATTATTTTTATTGTAAATATTAATGTTGTTCTTCTTGTGGCTCAAAGGAAGGACGGTTTTATAGCTTCTCTCACCAGCATAACTGTTTTCAGCTGCGCTCACATAAAAAGTGTTTTAAGGGTTTTCTACCCCTCCGCTAGTCTTCTAAGGCGATAACCACTAGAACACTGGAGATGGGCCTCTACACACCTCTGTAGAGACTTCATTAAACACCAGAGAATAGTCATTTACCACATTAACTATGTAGAGAGAGTATTTATAATTAATCTAATGTTATCTTCATTGATAAAAAACAGTGATTTGAATAAGGACATTTCTAAGTGACCGCATCATTTTGAACGGGAGTGTATATTTAAAATGAGCCCTTTTCTTTGTAGGAATCAAACCAACACATAATCCCTGAGAGGGAAGGTGACTTCCTGCTGACTCAATCCACCAGATGACAGACATGAAGGCGTTCTGTGTGAGGACGAGTGTGTGCTGCTGGTCCACGTCACTAATCCTCACTGTCGACTCTGCTTTCTCCTCCCACTCAGCATTGATGTGACTGAGGTGCAAATCTTCATAATAATCATGTATTTGCTGGCCGCCGTGGGAGGATCTGCTTTTTGGCAGTCTCTGGTAATTGTGATCGGTTCTACTTCCTACAGATTTGAGATTAACGATAACTGATGACGCCGTAATGATGTAATGATCCGTGTTGCCGTGTTTTGCTCTAACGTTCCCGTTCTGACCGTTTCGCTGTAATTGTTCTCGGGAATACAAAGAATGTCGCTCGGAGCGCTTTTAGCAGTCTCGTGGTGAATGTACTCGCAGTACCCGAGTTGTGCGATTCCTTAATTTGAGTGTTTTTCACATTTATTTTGTACGTCTTGGTTTGTAGATTCCGATCCTAAACATCCAGATGAAAATGGTTCCTGCCATCTGCACTTTCCTGGGAGCGATCTTCTCCTGCACCAACTACTTCAGAGTGATCTTCACGGGAGGAGTCGGCAAGAACGGGTCCACGACCGCCGTGAGTCCGGAGGGTGGACATAAATTTTTTTTTAAATAATAATGTTTTATTTTTATTGCAGTCATGCTTCACTAACTAGGTCTAAGTGCACAAAACATCCCTTTATTCTGAAAAATACAATATTCCTTTTTTAAAAATTATTATTATAAGACAAAAGACAATACATAGACATAACACCTAGAGGACGACAAAACAGTGAGAACAACATCATAGTCAGAGTATTGTGAAAAAAGAAAGTGTTTGCATGTGTTTGTGAGTTTAAAGAAATATATACTTTATTTTCTATTTAATATATATATATATGTGTGTGTGTGTGTGTGTGTGTGTGTGTGTGTGTGTGTGTGTGTGTGTGTGTGTGTGTGTGTGTGTGTGTGTGTGTGTGTGTGTGTGTGTGTGTGTGTGTGTGTGTCTCTCTCAACCTCTCGGCTAATGAGTCTTGTGGCGTTTCCTTTTGAGCGTTCAGCTCTGCAAACTGTTGTTGTTGTTCTAACGAGCAAACGGCTGTGTGACACACACAAAAAAAGCTAAATTGAGATGCATATTATGGGCTGTCGACGGGTCCAAAGAATGCTCTTAAAACCCGAATGATACCCCACGTGTCTTCATGGGGAAACGCTCCACTCGGACGAAGAGGCCTGATGTGGAACATCCCAACAGAATCTACTGTTTGCATGAAAGTAGAACAGTTATCCTCGCGGTTGAACGTGGGCGTAAACGTCGTCATTGTGACACGTGTGCACAAGACGGCGGGTAGAAAACAGTTTAACTGGTTTTTAGGAGGGGAAGCTCCTCGTCGCATCGGAGTGAAACGAGCCGACGTTCGTCTCATTGCGTCGTCTCGGCTCTGATCTCTAGTCATGTGACACAAAGAGCCCAAAGATACTTGATCAACTGGTAACTTCTCAAATAAAGACATTTCATCTGTTATTTACTTTGCTTCATTCAAACATCTTGAGGCAACAACGGGAGTCCGTCTCTATCGCATCGTGTCCTCTGCTCCTCCTCGCTGCTACGTGTTCGTTGTTCTTCATCTCATCGGTTTGAAGTCTTCTGGTTAGATTCTGTTGTCTCTCCTGACGTTTTGTTTCTGTGTCTCTGTCATCAAGGGAACCAGCGTCCTCTCTCCAGTCTTGCATATTGGTTCGGTTATAATTTTGGCGATGATGATCTACAAGAAGTCGGCGGTCCAGCTCTTCGAGAAACACCCGTGTCTCTACATCCTGGCGTTTGGCTTCGTCTCCGCCAAAATCACCAATAAATTAGTTGTGAGTCAAACCTACTGTTAAATACTTCTATACAACCAGAGGAGTCGCCCCTGGTGGTCAGGAGAGAGAATGCATCTTTAAAACTCTTCAGTACTAAAACTGGAACATAACTTCTCTTAGCCTCGTGTGTTTTAAAGTTCTGTGTTTTCTTGTCTAACTTTCTGCGTCCTCAGGTTGCACATATGACAAAAAGTGAGATGCATCTCCACGACTTGGCCTTCCTGGGACCAGGCCTCCTGTTCCTGGATCAGTATTTCAATAGTTTTATTGACGAGTACCTAGTGCTGTGGATCGCTTTGGTGAGTACTGGCAATGAATTAATTTACTAGTAATGTAGTTGCATAATATAATGTTAGTAGTTGTAATTGGTTGAAGCCTATTTATTACTTAAAACTCAGAAAAATCAAACGGCAAAAACAACTAACAAAGAAAAACAGAAAAGGCAAAATTCTGAAATATTAAGTTTAAAAGTAGGATTTTATAAGTTAATATTAATTATAACGTGACGCTAAAGTGTGAGATTAAACTAATGGTGTGAATTGTGTGACGAGTCTTCCTCTTCCTCCCCCGCAGATCATTTCCTTCTTTGACTTGGTGCGTTACTGCGTCAGTGTTTGCAACCAGATCGCCTGCCATCTGCACATTTTTGTTTTCAAAATCAAGCCGTGTTCTACGCTCGGCGCGGCGCCCCACTGAGGACACGCCTCCTCCACTGAGGACACGCCTCCTCCACTGACTCTGTCCTTAGTCGCTCACGTTTCCTCCTCTCGTCCACGTAGAGATTCAGAGGGGGAGGACGTGGTGTAGGAAAAAAAATGGAAAAAAAAAATCTAAGTATGTGCTTCTGCCAACTGAATGTGAGGACAAATAATATATATTGAGAAACCCAGAGTATTACCGTCTTTTGTTTGTTTCGCCGGTGCAGAATTTGAATTTGTACCGGCTTCATTTTCTGTAATAAGAATATTCTCGTGAACAAAACCTTCAGGAGGGTGCAGGTGCTACTCGGTACGCTTCGAGGAGACAGGAAAACTTCAATGTGTTAAAAAAATTATCGGAAGTGAATCGAACTCCTTTTTTTTGTTGCTTTTCATATTATAATTTTTGTAATATTTGCATAACTTTAACCTTTTTGCTATTGTAAATACCAAACTGTTCCAGTTTCTGTGGGGTTTTTTTTCCTCTTCCAAGTAAAAAAACAAAAACAAAAAACACGTTTATAAATCTTCATGCTTATGATTTGTATAACTTTATCTCCTGCACATTACACAAAAAGAGCTGTCAATGTTTTTGGAGGAAACTCAGTCGACCTCAGAACGTTGTTTTTGGGAAAAACTGTTTTTCATTTGATTGTCCACTGAACCACTGTTTTTGGGGGTGCGGGGGTGCTTTTCAACTTATTGTGTGTTTTATTGTCGAGTCTAATGTTATTTGCTAATATATTCATTATGACAGTTTGGTTTATGCGTCCGCTACACTTCATTGTTGTTATCGTTCCTCGTCGTGCACCAGAGGGAACAACACGGCAGACTTCTTCACGGCTGTTGGGTACGAAGGCCTCCAGTTCACGGTTTTCCACATTTTGCAGTCGATTTGAACGAAATTCTACACGTTTAACATTTTATTTCTTCAGTCTCCAGCCGTCGCTCGGCTTACTGCCACGTCTGCACCTTGTATTATTATTATATAATTATTATTATGTAGTTTTCTTATTGTCAACAAATCCTGTGAAAAGACAAACTGTCAATGTGTCGGTTCTCTTAACACCTCCTGGCTTCTCTGCTGAGCTCATCAGTGTCTCATGAAGATGTGTGTGTGTGTGTGTGTGTGTGTGTGTGTGTGTGAATGAAGGAACTTTGTTTCACAGTCATTGATGTGTTTCGATTAGTTTTTAGACGCTAATGTGGCTCAGGGAGATGTATGGGGGTCATCGGGTCATTTTCATGGTATTTGTTGATATTAAGAAAGAAACAAATATCACCAGACTTGAAAAATGTCCCTTTTTTTATTTTTTATGAACGACTTCCTGCCGCCGTGACTGTTATTCATGTGTGAATGTCAACTTGTCCTTTAATAACACAGCTTGGTGGACGTGTTTCTCCCCCCCAAAACAACACACACCACTGTTTTTTAAAGTGGTGACGGACGAGAATCGGATCAATTTGCTTTTAATCTTTTGTTTTGTTTTTGTCGTTGACAGTTAATAAAAACCTGTTTTATTTGAAAAGGCTGCTGCTCGCTCCGCCTCCAACTTCCTCTGACTGCCTTGTAGTTTTAATGTGGACGACATGTTTGTCCTTAACAACAGACACTACTTTCTTGTTTTAGATTTAAAATCTCTATATTTATCTATTGCCAAGCGACTGTCTGTAGACGCTGCAGCTTACTGAGCCACCTCAGTTTATTTAAAATATCTAATAAGGGCGTATTCAATAACTACTGTGTGAAGTTCAGGTACAGGGTGGTTTAATCGTAAACCACAGCTATCTTATACACACACACACGTGTTTAAGAGTCACTTTACTGAAATCACAACATTTGTTGATGATGCCTCGCAGTATCTTTTAGGATGGAAAATTAGAGAAATATTAAAGAGTGAAATGAGATGTATTAAAAATAAGGATGTGATATTCAGACAATAAAGTTGCATTTATGATTATTATTATTTTAAGTCATAATGCATATAAAGTTGGACATCACAAGAAAACTGTTAATGAAAATGAGGTAAACACAAAAATAAGATTTGGTATTTTGAGAAGATTGTAGTTTATCACTTTTTGCAAAATATTATCATTTATAAATTATATTTGGGTTTTATATGTAACAAACGATCACATTCCTCCAGTGAGCATCCTGAATTAATCGCCTTAACATTTAATAATGTTTTTTATCAACACTTGATGTGATCTTCCTCTCACCTGCCGAGGACGCTTTTATTTCCGGTTCGCCTTTGAGGCAAAACTCGGGATGCAAATACCCACCGACTGTTTTCTTTTTTGTGGTGGACCTGCGCATGCGCGCTTTCGCCGCTCTTTCGCTTTAACTAATACAATCGTCCTGTGACAACTTTTAAAGTATTTATTTAATGGAGGTTTTGCACACGACCCGACGCCACTTTGAGTAAACCGACGTATCTGACAACCGGAATCCGGATTGTAAAGACGTGATTAAAGGGAGATTATGGTCGCTGGAGGACTCTCATAACGTGAGTTCAATTACAAACCGACTTCCTGTTAGTCCGGACGGTGCACGTGATGTTATTAACGCTTAAAACGGTAAATAAATAAACGTGTAAAAGTAGCTTTTACACCAGTTGCTATCTGGCGTAGCTAGCAGCTAACGCGAGCTGCTTATTGTGTGATATAAATCAGAGGATTGATGCGGTGTTGCGGTTTAACAGGCGACCGTGTTAACTGGTGACGTTTCACGTATAGCTGCCTCGTGACTGCCGCTTGGTTTAACTTTGTAATGAAGTGTCGGCCTCTCTCATATACTTCTTAATATACACTATGCACATTAAACAATGCGATGTGCAGCTAGGTGTCTGCAACGACGACAAAAACGGACGTTGGTTAAAAGTCTCCAGTTAACACGGTCGCTTCTTAAACCGTAACACCGACATTCGTCTCACCAATTATCATAGATTCACGCTTATGTAACTAACTATTTGTTTTATACAATTTGCATTACATTTATTTATTTAATGAATTTGCTGATTTTATAAGCAAACTTCTATTAAAAAATTGTTAAATTCCCCTTTTTTTCATGTAAAGTTTGGCGTGTGTGACTTCCCCATCAACGACCAATAAAAGTGAAACAGATTATTGTTACAGACCTTTCTCTGTTCCTCTTCCTCAGTGAGTCACACGGAGTAACAGTATAATTGTAGATTAATTTAACTTCTCAGGAAGTCACATGAACTGGTAAATTAATTCATATGTATTAGTCTAATCCGTCCCGTCTCTAATAACTGGTTGTTTTATGATTTATGTTCTGTGACAGTACAGGTTATTCAATCTGCAGACATTTTATTTTTTTAATCAACTGAGAGAAAATAGACAGAAAATAATCCAAACAGACGTCTTCAGATGTTTTAAAACTCAAAACCTTAAAAGCATAAATATTCCATCAGATTAGTTTTTAGGTGGAAAGATCCTATCCACTAAAATTCTTTCACACTTTGGGGGTACAAATAAATATAATGTTTAAATCTAAAGCAGTCGTAAACTGGAAATAAACATTAACGTCGATATATCGACAAAACAAAGGGAATTAATTTGGTCATTTAGTTTTTATTATTTGTGGCATGTTCTCGACGACAATGAGACAGATGATGACTGCTGCTGTGTAAAACTATGTGTGCGTGTTTGTTTGTTTGTTTTTTGTACCGGCTATAGTGAACTAAAACACACACACACACACACACACACACACTCGGGGGAGGAACCATGTGGTGGTTCCAGCAGGGTCTGAGCTTCCTGCCGGCAGCGCTGGTCGTCTGGACGGCGGCGGCCTTCGTCTTCGCTTACATCACAGCGGTGGTGCTGAGGCACGTGGACCCTCTGTTGCCTTACATCAGGTCTGAGTCTCACACACACACACACACACACACACACAGACACACACACACACTGTCTTATTTATTTTCTTTACATTGAGTCCATGAAAATACAGCTGAAAGCAAATTATAATTTATTTTTTAATTGTTTTGCATTTGTGTAATAAATAAATAAAATAAATAATACATTTGTTGAATCAGACATATGTTGGGTATAGTAATACATCCACATTGCAGTTGTTATTTGGCGTCTGAAGGCATAATCTATAAACGGTGTTTCCTGTTGCAGCGACACCGGAACGATGGCACCGGAGAGGTGTCTGTTCGGCATCATGCTGGATGTCTCCGCCTTTTTAGGTAACGCGCGCGCACGCGCACACACACACACACACACACACACACACACACACACACACACACACACCACTCACTCACTCACTCACTCACTCACTCACACATGTATATTTATCAGGGTTCGTACGGTCATGGAAAACCTGGAAAAGTCATAGAATTTTAAAACGGTTATTTCCAGGCCTGGAAAAGTCCTGGAAATGTTGTTATATTCACATTTTCATTTACGCCGAGTTTGAAACAATTAATATGTTTTTGAAAGAAAGACGCTCAGAATATAAGCCGGCATACGCTCTCATACTGGCGGCGCAATTATTATTTTTTCCCGTTGCAAGTGAACGCACCTTAACCGGAAAGTTCGCTGGCCATAGCAACAGCAGCTCGGGAGTCTGGGTCCGCTGCCCCCCCGACCCGATAACAGAGTTACTGTTGTCATATTAAAACTCCTTAATCACCCGTATACTCAGTTAAACACTCAAATCACACGTTGAAATGTAGTCTCGTAAAATAAATAATTAAATATCCATACAACCGATTCTCTCGCCCTGTGGTCTCAGACTACACTTTGGAATTTAAACCGCAGCAACAAATAAATCTCTCCGGCAGATTATTTAGTCGACATCTGAGCATAGAAAAAGTCTAACATTATAAAATCATTTTCCATGAACTTTGTTGGACAGCGAGTATTCAAAGTCCGCCTCCTCTCGTCTCCAGACATAAAGTAACGCTTCATTCAGAGAAACGATGCAGTCAAGAACATGTTATGTCATGCATATGTTATGCCCATCTGGATTATTGTTAAAATAGATCTGGATACAGGTTATTTGTGAATGTAGGAAACATTAAACACTTTGTTCAGTAACGGTGACGATGAAAATATTATGGCCTTCAATGTTTATGTCAAAAAAGTAGCAGGAAACTGCAGGGAATCGAACCCCATCCCAGCAAACCAGGAGTACCATTACCAGTGTCTTTTGCTGTGTGTGTGTGTGTGTGTGTGTGTGTGTGTGTGTGTGTGTGTGTGTGTGTGTGTGTGTGTGTGTGTGTGTGTGTGTGTGTGTGTGTGTGTGTGTGTGTGTGTGTGTGTGTGTGTGTGTGTGTGTGTGTGTGTGTGTGTGTGTCAAAAATTTCAAGGACTTGTTTCAGCAGTTTGAATATTTCAGTTTGGTCATGGAAATTTGATTTAAAGTCCTGGAAATCCATGGGCCAAAATGTGTAAGAACCCTGATTTATTTATATATATATATATATATATATATATACACACTTTCTGAGTGAGATGTAGCAACAGAAAATTAATTGTAATTTTTTTTGCTGAATTATAAATTAGTTCCGACTTGTTATATTTGAGGTTTTCCTGATTTAATGAGTCTTCTATGACGATGAACTGATTATTTAAATTTGTATAAATATTTTTTCCATATTTATATTTAAAGGTTTCACTCCCACCATTTTATGACATTTTAAGATAAATGCATTCTTTAAGAACATAAACGTGTTTCTTCATTTAAGTTTTTGTATATATTATGTCTGTTATTACTTAATTGTTTATAATAGTTTAATATCTTAACTTCCACGATCAATAGATGTTAAATACTGTGTGTGTGTGTGTGTAGGGATGGCCACAGTGTACGTGCGTTTCAAACAGGTGGAGGCTCTGACGGGGGACGGCGAGCTCAAGCTGAACCGGCTGAACCGCGTCGGGCTGCTGCTCGGCCTGACCAGCTCCTTCGGGATGGCCGTGGTCGCCAACTTCCAGGTGAGCGCCGCTGGTCCCGGGTCGGTCCACGCCTGTGCAGTGTGTCCAGTGTTAAACTGCGTGTGTGTGTGTGTGTGTGTGCAGAAGACCACGCTGTTCTCCATGCACCTGGTGGGCGCGGTGCTGACCTTCGGGGTCGGGGCGCTCTACATCCTGGTCCAGACGCAGCTCTCGCTCCGCATGCAGCCGCTCCTCCACAGCAGGAACGCCTTCCTGGTCCGGCTCGCCATCGGGGTCTGGACTCTGGGCAGCATCGTCATCAGTATCCTTCACGCGGGGAGGGAGGGAGAGAGGGAGGGAAAGAGAGAGGGAGGGAGAGAGGGAGAGGACAAGAGAGAGAGGGAGGGAGGAGAGAGAGGGAGAGGGGGAGGGAGAGAGGACAAGAGAGAGAGGGAGGGAGGAGAGGGAGAGGACAAGAGAGAGAGGGAGGGAGGAGAGAGAGGAGAGGGAGGAGAGAAGGAGAGGGAGGAGGAGAGGGAGGAGAGAAGGAGAGAAGGAGGAGAGAAGGAGAGGGAGGAGAGGAGGAGAGAGGGAGGAGAGAAGGAGAGGGAGGAGGAGAGGGAGGGAGAGAGGAGAAGAGAGAGGGAGAGGGAGGGAGGGGAGGAGAGGGGGAGAGAGAGAGAGGGAGGGAGGAGGAGAGAGGGAGGGAGGGAGGGGAGGAGAGGGAAAGGGAGAGGGGGAGAGAGAGGAGAGAGAGAGAGAGAGACGCTCTCTCTTTCTTTCTCTCTCTCTCCACACCTTCACGTCCGGATACATAATCCCCCGTTCAGAGTTCTTCACCTCCGCTGCGTTCCCTAACTCCTCCCAGTGTTCGTGTCGTCCGTGGTGATGTACAGCAGTCTTCCCGGAGTGGACGTCATTCGCAAACTGCACTGGACTCCAGGAGAGACGGTCCGTCCTGCAGCCGGAGAGACGGCTGATCGCAGTTTTTGTTTAACGCAGTTTTCTAACTCCTCAGATGTTTTCTGAACTCGAGCAGCTCCACGTCTCGTCGTCTAGAGAACGACGATGACGCGTCGTTGCTCGGTAACGCCGCTTCTCGGCGGCTTGTTGTTGATGTTTGTTTTTGTCTCAGGGCTACACGGCTCACATCATCAGCACCGTGTCCGAGTGGTCTCTGGCCTTCTCCTTCATCAGCTTCTTCCTCAGCTACATCCGAGATTTCCAGGTACTTCCTCGGCTCCGCGTCTGCTTTTGAACGTCGATACATATTCAATGTACGTGACTCGATAAGAGTTCCCGTAAATGTCGCGCGGTCGTTTAACGTTTTTAATAAAGTTCTGCGTGTTGACGAGTGGAAAACATTTCTGAACTCTTTGTGTTTTTTTGTTTTGTTTCTGTCTTTTTTCGTTTTTCTGAAGAAAATTACTTTGCGAGCCGAAGTCGATTTGCAGAGCGGCCACCTGTACGACACCTGGCCACACGGCGGCGCCGCGGAGTCGACCCTCAAACCCTCCGAGTCGTCTCCGCTGCTGGCGGGAGGAACGTGACCGGCTGCTTCTCACTTCCTCTCCTCCGGCTTGATGGCCTTTTTATAATAAAGACTCTCAAAGCTCGTAAAGGGTCAGTTCACCAAGAAAAGAACATTCCTTCCCTTTATCGGAGAGACTTCTGCCTCCACCCCAAAACTACTTTACTCATAAATGACTTACTAATAAAGTGTGTCGTTTTTCAATTTTGTTCAAACGTGACAAACCTGGACGAATAAAATTCAAACTACCTGACTGGGGAGACGATGGGATGAGTCCGAAAACCAAAACCAGGCCAAGATCCCGTTGGTGACGCCAACATCTGGGTCGGCCTCCAAAGCCGCGGCGAGGAGAACGGAGCGACTCTTCATGTGTTCTGATTAAATGACGGGTTAAACGCAAAAAATTATTTATATAAGAAAACAGAAATAAATGTAATGTCTTGTTGTGTCGGTGGATTTATATTATGACTGTTCTCTGACTGCTGCCGCCTCGTTAGCGTAAACAGAGGGAGACGCGCGACTACGTGACGCCGCCGCTTCCCTTCTGGTCCATGTACTTTGCGTACAGTAGAGAACCACTCATGGATAAGGTTACTAGCACCTTGTGGACGAATGCATGAGCTGATGTGGGTCTTCGCCGCTTCACGAAGCCGCTTCACGCCGCCGCTTCACGAAGTCGCTTCACGAAACCACTTCACGCCGCCGCTTCCCTTCTGGTCCATGTACTTTGCGTACAGTAGAGAACCACTCATGCATAAGGTTACTAGCAACTTGTGGACGAATGCATGAGCTGATGTGGGTCTTCACGCCGCCGCTTCACGCCGCCGCTTCACGCCGCCGCTTCCCTTCCGGTTCATGTACTTTGCGTACAGTAGAGAACCACTCATGGATAAAGTTACTAGCACCTTGTGGACGAACGCATGAGCTGATGTGGGTCTTCTTTGATGTTGTCCTCTTTGATGTGGGTCTTCTTTATCGTCGCTGCTTCCCGCCTCCGCTTCCGAAAGGTGAAATATTTCCCTGGCTGTAGGCTACTTACACATTTTTTCGCTGAAACATTAAAGCCACACTGACGCGTTGTGTTGTGACGTCATCAGAGGGATCCCGCCAGGCGTTCCATCTCCATGGATACAACATGGCGCTGCGCACATTCAAATGTTATGATGTGGCTCTTCTTTAGTAAGTAATACCATAAGTAATACTATAAGTAATACTATTGTTACCATTAGTAATAGAGCGTATTCACGTGACGTCAGAATCTCAATCGCGCCATCTTGGGGTCCCACTTATTAAATGTCAGAAGAAGTTGACCTGGCTATCGTGTCCGCTGTTTGATTATTCGAGAGCCCAGCAACCTCATGTCCTTCTGCATTACCAAAGAAAGATTTCAGCGGTTGGAATTGAATATTCGCAACGCTTTTTTACCTGATTTTACTCGCTCAACACTTTGTGGTTAATTCGCTAGTTACCCCTAGTTACCAGCACATAGCCCGGTCACATTCCTGTAAAACAGTTTTAATTTCCGCTTTCGATCATGGGACATTAACAACTATTTCTGCGTTATACTTGTTGTAGAAATACCACATCAAGCGCCCCGTGTCTGGGTTCAAATATGATCCGTAGTCACAGCTCCGCCTCCAGGACGAGTGTCTGGATGAAGCCGCTTCCAGCTCCTTCAGGACCAGCAGTGACTATTTGGCTGGCCGTGCTGAGTGCTGTTCCCATGGAGACAGTGTTTTATTTTACCTTGAAATGAATCACAGAGTAAAGGCAGACATCGCCCGACGGAGTTGCCATGTTCATGGCTCCCAAGTTTCCATCCACAGTTCCTTTTGCGCAAGTGAAACATTGATTTTCGCTCGGCGAAAAAAGCAAAAAGAGATTATTGACGAGAGTGTCAATGGAAACGTGCCCACAACCCGATGCATCAACAGAAACACATGAGAACAGTCCTAACGCTCATACGCCGAGTGAAGCTGAAGTAGATGCATGACAAGTTGAAGTAATAGCCTGTCTTGTTGAGCTGATAAACCCATATTCTGAATCATTAGTCCCACATCCAACAATGAGGCACAGTATAATCACAAGGCACGCCGTTTTGAACTGAAATCGCGTCTCCTTCAGGATATAATGGTCATTTCTAAGGGAAGAGCGGCATACAAACAAGCAAAACAATGCCGTGGTGGGACCCCAACATGGCCGCCAGAGTTTGTTGTGGTCACGTGAGTGAATAAGCTCTATACCATGAGTAATACAACAAGTACTACCACAAGTAATACCATAAGTAATACCAAATGCAATACTACAAGTAATACCATAAATAATACCATATGCAATACCATAAGTAATACCACGAGTAATGCCACCCACAAGTAATACCATAAGTAATACCACAAGTAATACCACAAGTAATACCACGAGTAATACACTTTGGACCAGTGATTAGCTCGCAGTGGTCAAACTCCACAGGTTACCTTTTTAGATTAAAAACAACTGCTGCTGTTTGGATTAATATATATATGGAAAATAGAGGGAACCGTCTTTTAATTATATCATTGTGTTTTTAACCTTATCAGTTTATTAATTATAGTTCAAAAAGTCTTATTTAATTATTCTGACGGCTCATTTCAGACTCAATGCAGTTCCTTCTGTATATTAACTGATAACATATCTGCAGTATTTAATCTCTTTATTAGAACATTATTAACATTAACTTGTCTCACTTGTAGTTGCTATATATATATAAATTAGGGCTGTGATACGATTAAAATTTTTAATCGGGTTAATCACAGGTTTTTGTGGATTAATCATGATTAATCACATATTACCGATATTCTCGGTATATTTTGTGAGAACATAGATTTATGACAAAAGACGGATATATACATTTATACATTCTTCTATACAATGGTGCTGCAACTCAGCAGTTATTTAGCAGTTTTCTTCCATATGGAACATTAATACATCTTCATCCTAAACAGAATGTTTAACCCTCCTGTTGCCTTTCGGGTCAATTTGACCCCATTCAATGTTTAATGTCGGTGTTCTTTGGGGTCAATTTGACCCCAGGCTGTTTTTCACTGTGTCAAACATATCAGAAATATCAACTTTTTTATTTATTTAAAGGGCTATTTAGGTAGTCAACAAACACACATAAAGTACCTCACACTTAAACTTGGGAAACAATATTAATTCTAATAATTTTCTGGAGGTTTTAATTGCTGGGGTCAAATTGACCCCGAGAGTAAAATATGTTAGTAAATGTAAAGGTAACAGGAGGGTTAAACAGAACATGTTTCTCTTGTTTGTCAACCATTAACTCCACCATGATACAATCTAAAGGTGGACAGATTGACAAGTGACTTTTTTTTTGCTCGGTCCCGATGCGCGCGCACGGAGCTCTGTGGCGCGCCAGACGGAGATCGATAAGTGTTAACGCAACGCGAAGAGACAGAGATGACATGCTGCTGTGGAGATACGATCAACAACAGACGTTTAGTTTAATAAATGAACAAAGACGTGCTCTAGAGAACATGTCAGGGGCGGGCCAATCTTTTAATGTCATGCGATCTACCGACACTACGCCGCGATCGACTGGCAGGTCGCGATCGACGTGTTGAGACCCTGATCTACAGGAAGTAAAAGTCGTAACAAGGTTTCCGGAGGTGAACCTGCGGAAGGATCATTACCGATGAACAGACCGTCTGCATGAGAGCGGACAGAGTTCAGATTGAAGTGGTGTGTTGGAAGCTCATTTTGCAAGTGACTTTTTTTTCGTCCCAACGACCAACAACAGACGGATTGGAAGCTCATTCTGCGCATGCGTTAAATGCGTTAAAAAAAAAAACTAGTTAAACCTGTAATTGGATTAACTGAGTTAACGCGTTATTTTTCACAGCACTAATATAAATATATATATATATATATATATGTGTGTTCGAGATAAAGATTGTGTGTGGTTGTTTTACTTAACGTGGGTGAACCGGCTCTTTAACTTGGAGGACACCAACAGAAGAGGAAGAGCTGAAGGTGAAGCTGCAGGTTTGTCTTAGAAATACAGGAGGTCTACACACCGAAATAATCAATCAGAAGTTCCCAGAATGCAATGCAAAAAGAAGTGAGGACTCATTGACTGGATGAAGGAAATCAGCCAAAGCTCCACGTGTTCCTAAGTTGATTACCTCTGCACCTCGTGAACTGCAGCTTCTCACAGTCGGCCTCTCTTCATTCTTCCGTCTCATCAGCTGTTTGACATGTTGATTTAAAAACAATCGTGACTTTAGATAAACCTGGAAAGCTGCAAACATTTTGTCCACCTGAAGACACTTCCCTGCCTCGCGCGGTTCAATGTGCGATGCTAGTGATCGACTATTTTCAGTGTGAAAGAGAGACACCCAATGGTTTGATCAATATTTGTTTTAATTGCTAGGGATCTGCTTGAAGCTATGGCACGAGCGCAGCCAGAACAACGAAGCTGCTGCAGAGAGTTTAAAATACACGAGGACGAAAGTCAATCAAATTCTTTTCTCAGGCCCTTGGATCTTGCTCGAGATCCCTTTCTTTAATTTCAAACTGAAGTCGTGGGTGTGTGCGGTGGCTTCCAGGTCTTTTGAGGACGCTGAGAGGAGCGTCAGGAAAAAAAGAAGAAGAAGACCGGAGGGTTGTAAGGCATCAGTGGGCGGGGCTCCACAGAAAGACCGGCACGCTCCGAAGATTCTACATTCACAGCCGATCTCCTTTGTGTCCTCCTTTCCGGCTTCCGACTCCCTCCTGAAGCTTAAAAGGCCGACCCGTCGCAGATGATGTTCTGGCCTCGGCCCGGGAACAGCTCCATCTGCCAGTACCGAGTGTCTGCGTAGACTACGGAGCAAAGACGACAACCGTCAACAACCGTCAACACGCTGAAATACAGTCCTGTTTCCTTATGACGACACGCTGTTTGGCATCATTTGTACGCAAAATATAATAAAGAGTTATTTTTTGAATTTATTTTATTGGTTGGTTGAGAAAAATATATTCATGAATTATATTAAAGTGTTTAATATTATTTAATTTATTTTATTGGTTGGTTGATAAAATTATATTCATGAATTATATTAAAGTGTTTAATAGTGTGCTGTTTTAATCCACCGGCCTCATCCAGAGCTCTTTTTTATTATGTGTGCACAAGGTACATATTTTAGCCAAAGATAAAATAACTATTTTATTTTGTATTCAGCAGCAAATAAAGTTTTAATGAATTGTCAAAAAAAGTCCTTCACAGTTCACTAATACTTCACTTTTAAAAATAGTCTAAAAAATCAGTTGAAAGTTGCTCAGCGCTGAACTCATTGAGCTGAATTATTATGGCTCGTATTACTTACTCTGAAAGGTTTTTAAGACTTACTTTTAAATGGTAAGTACTTCTTAAATTTAAAATGCTGTACTGTAACTTTGCATTGTGTGTATTTATCCTACTCTTAACAATTATCCTATTTGTTATTGTTTTATCTTTTATGCTGTACGGTCTGTCAGGGGACTACCGATGCAAATGAGCTGAAGCTACACTCTGGTACGGAGCATCGAATGGCGACATTTATGTTTTAACTGTACATGGTCCCTTTTAAATAAAGATAATAACTAATAATATCTGAAATAACTTCTACACACAAACGACTATCTTGTGCACAATCATTGTTGAAAAGAAACCTCTTCAGGCGGCTCCATAGAAAACACAATAATTACATAAATACATCTATTGATTTACGTTTTGGGACGTGGGACCAAATCTATTGTTAAATTGTTTTCTAATCTGTCCGCTGTGGTTTTCCCACAAGTAGTGTGTGTGTTTTCTACGGATCTACGGTGTGTGTTTTCCATTCTGTGTATTGGTACGCGGTGGTTACCCATGTCTCCGAGTGTCAGCCACAGGTTGAAGGAGCTGCAGTGTTTCTGGCAGCGTTGAACCGGCAACACTCGGACCGTCGGAAGCCCCTCGCCGACCACCAGCCAGCCAAACACCGCGACGCCCTGAGACACGGGACGACAAGGCAAGCCTGAGAGACGAGGCTGAGGGTTCAACTCGGAGACCCTTACAGACGAGGCTGAGGGTTCATCGAAGGCAGCGAGCGTCACAGAACACGACGCTCTTCAGTCAACCTGCGTTTTCACACAAAAGTCTAAAATAAATAAATCTTTAATGACAAATCTAAACAAAACTATGTGTCTGTAAACCTTCTAAATCTAGTGAACATATGTGTGCATCAAGTTTTAATCTTGTAAAAGGGAGTTGATTTTAACTGGTAGACGGGTTCTTATTTTGTCTTATAATTTTAAATATTTAACATTTTCCTGAAAAGGAAATCCCGTTCAATCTTGACTCGTAACTGGCAGTGAATGAGAAAAAAAAGAAATTAATAATCCCCTCACTAATAACAATATATTAATATTCCTGTGAAAACATCTCCTTCAAACTATATTTATTCATATTTCATGCAAAATTACATTTTCAAAGATTATATTTGAACACATTATGATAACGTCTGAATAATTGATCTGATATATGATGACATGATATCAGATCAGTGCTCGGTTACTCGCTGATCAGTAATCCAGCATTTCCGGGCTTAATCAAAATCCAAATAACTCGACCGACATTCACAGAGTAACCCTTCGGACTTGCATGTTGTTGTTTTTGTTATCACTCCAGTAACATTAACTCTGTGTTCCCGCGTGTGGGTTGTGGACATGTGAGCTCACTTTACTCTGGGAGTTCGTGCTGTGGGTGACCAGGCAGCGCTGCACGACGGTCCCAGCACTGTCCAGCAGGGGGCAGAGCTCCGCCTTCGGGAAGAGCCACCTCAACACCTTCTCCCTGGTCCCGGAGCTGAACCTCCTGCACCCACCACACAACAGCGGTCATTACACGTCATCAAAGACTCGCCGCACATCAGATCTCACCGACCGCACCGACGATTAAACATTCTGTATCCAACTGGACAGACGGAAGATAATCATTACAAATGTAATATCTGTGTGACTAAAGACGACTGTTTTTTATTAGCATTCATCTTTTGCATCTGCTACCGATTTTCCTCAAATCCCACTGTGATTATGATGCCGGTCTACGTTGCTCTGAACCGAAGTGGACCCCGTGGCGACCTTGAACATAAACATCGGTACCAGAGCAGAGTGAAGTTGGCGGGTCCTTGAGGGAGTCCCAGATTATGGTTCGGCCGACCGTCGTCCTCCTCGAGCAGAATGGACATGGAGCCCGAGTGGGCCAAGTAGAGCGCCTCAAGCTGCTGCCGCTGGACACAGAGGGAGTCCCCGCCCTGCAGGGACCAGGATGGCCAATGAGAAACCAGTAATAACAGAACATCGGTGAGATGGGGTGTGGGGGCCTCATCAGGAGAAAGTCCGACAATAACCACGTTGTGATCACAATATAATCTTCTCTTCTCTCAGCACGTTTGTTTTCTAAAGAAATGAGGTGAAAGTGAAGCATCATAAACCCAAAGTTCTGTCTGATTGACATCTGGGTTTGACCTCTGACCTTTAGCAAGACGAGCTGCGGCCCCCGCCTCAGAGTCACCGTCCCTCGGAGGCTCTCGGGGACCTCCAGCACCGAGGAGATCTCCGCACAGCCGGAACAGTTGACCAGATTCTGCCTGAGAGAGCCGGCACTCCACCATTCATGGAAACCTGCAGTGCACACGCACACACACACACACACACACACACGTACACATGTAAACAAACTACAAGTCAAATTCATCTTTATTTCCACAGCAGGTGTTGGAAAAGCATGGGTTGTATTTACTTGTACAAGTACACACTCACTCCTCTATACGGGTGACGTTGGGATGCAGCCAAGGTGTGTTGCACTTAAAAACGTGTGTGTCTGTGTGTGTGTGTGTGTGTGTGTGTGTTCATGCTTCACACCTTGCAGGTTGTACTTCTTGGCGATGGGCAGGGACAGCAGGCGGACGTGGCTGAGGGGGGACGACCAGTTGTAATAGCCCAGGTTGACCAGACCCAGCTGGGGGCCGCTGTGAGGGTACGCGAAGGCCAGGACCACCACCAGCAGGAAGCCCACCGCCACCACAAACTGACAGAGGACAGGGGAGGTCATCTCAAAGCATGCAGGTAAACCTGTGTGCTCTGTGCACTCGACATCAGGCAAGACATCTGTAGTATCTAGAGATTAAATTCAGGTTGATCAGCATCAGTTGTGTTTCTTTTGCTTTAATTTGCACGTCTTGTCCATCACACGATCGCTTCCTGACACGTTCTTTAGCTCAATGTTATCAGATCATTCAAAATAAGAGTCATTCTAGTTTGTAATCACGTTGCTGTTTCATTGCCGAGCTGCAGTGGACGAATAGGACCTCAAAGAGTATTTCAACACTGCATTTTCATACAAAAGCCTCCTAAAATAAAGTTTTTTCACAATAAAGAAAGCTTAAAACGCACCAAAATCCTCATATTTATCTTCTCCTTTGACGTGCTCCAGCCCTCCGTTACCTTTATGGTGGCTCTGAGGATGGGGAACTGGGGCGGCTCTCTCCGGGGCTCATGGGTCTCCAGCACCTGCTTGATGAACCTCTCGATCTCCCTCTCCGACATGCCGTAGCGGTAGCCCGACTGGCGGAGGATGTCGATGCTCTCGGAGAGCTTGTCGTAGATGCACGGCTCGCTCGTCGTCGTTCCCATGACGACAGCGTCGGCGGGCCTCTCTTGTCAAACGCGTCGATCTCCGGCCGCTGCGTTCTCCAGGAGCATGGTTTCACCTGCGGAGTCGCCCGAAATGTTAACCACATAGACCTCACGCAAGAGATTATAGACCGAATAACTTGATATCGATATTACAAAATATTTACACGATGAGATTATATACCTTCAAACATGCAGTAGGATTTAAACACAGTCGACCTTTGTTCATGACAGTGTTGGACTCCCAGGAGTCCACAGAAACAAGCTCTCAGGTCTCTAGTTAATGAGTCAACATAGGATGCTCAAGGCCTGACGTGTAAAGTAAATAATGGACTCGAGAAATGTTGAATAGTTTTATCCTCATCATGCTTCGTTAAGTAGTTATAGCTACACTACCGGTCTAAACTTTTAGAACACCCCCATTTTCCCCCAAGTTTTTATTGAAATGTAAGCAGTTCAAGTGAATAACCTGAAATGGTACAAAGGTCAGCGGCAAACTGCCAGAGGTTAAACAAAAAAGTTTAGCAAAAATAGTGCAGATTTCAGGGTTATACAAAAAGGCCTTTTTCAAGGAGCAAGTCATGGGTTAACGACTTGCAGCTGTTCTGAAAGTTTGCAAATTAAGCCTCGAGAGTTGATGCACACGATTCCTCCAGGTGTCTCAACTTTAGTTGATTGCTGTCTGTGTAACAGCAGTGTCGGAACAGACTTTCTAAAACTTCTTAGACCGTTGCACTGTTTTGCACTGTTTGTTCTGTACTGCACTGTTTGTTTTGTTTGTTCTGTATATTGTATTGTGTTGAAATGTATATTTTGTGTAAGCACTGAGAGACACTTTACCGAGTCAAATTCCTTGTTTGTGCAAACTTACTTGGCCAATAAAAACTGATTCTGATTCTGATTCTGACTGTGTTGCGACACCCTCTTAAGCATTATTTAGACAGTATTGTACTGCAGGAGGTCGTATATTGCTCTTATAATGGCAAGAAAAACACAACTAACAAAAGACAGACCATTATAACCTCCTTTGGAGGAATTGAGGGGTTCTAAAACTTTAAACCGGTAGTGAATATTAAATAACGTGAGTGGTGCAAGAAATACCTTTACATCAGTAAAAGTAGATATACTACAGTAAAAATGCATCCACACATATATTGTAGAATACTAAATATTGATGTGTCCACAGGAGTATGAGATGTGAGGCCCATGTTGTCTTGTTTATGGATCATATATAATACTGCCATGCCATATATCATGTGTTTATGTGTGAAAAGCAACAGTGTGTCAGCTAAATGTAGTGGAGTAAAATACAATAATGCCACCTCTAGTGTAAGTATAAAGTAGCATACGTGGAAATACCCAAGTGAAGTACAAGTACCTCGAACGAGTACCACACGCGTACTTTACGTTGGTTAACGTGACATTCCACCACTGCCTGAAGTAAAACATGCCATTAGTCCGGCTGCGGAGTTCATAACAAACGGACATCTGCAATGTCACGACGAACCCAACGGGATGACGCGATTTAACGCTCGCGAGCCGTTATTAACGAGGTATGTGGTAATAACAACGTAGTGACGTAACTTAAACGCCACAGAGCTGATAAACTGACACTGGACCCCGTAGCTTGTGTTTCGTCGCTTAAATGAAAAAACATCCGGACGTGAACGCCTCACCTGAAAGGGACATCCGCCTCCGTAGGGCGTCTTTATCTTTCTCACGTTACCTGCGAAAATAAATGTATTTAGTTTTAAATTAAACTAGCTCGCTAATTGAGGTGCATGGATATACCAAATAAACATTCCGGATGCAGTTAGTGACTCTTCGTCTTCTTCGTTGGTGTTTGATTTGGCACAGTGGCGCAGTACCAGCGTGAAATAAAAAAATAAAACGTTTTTCTTTCTTTTCTTTTTTTCGCTTAATACAACTGCTGTGCGTTCTTGCAGCATCAGCATATGTAAATAAATAAATACATATATAAATTGACTTCTAGTTTCATTGTCACTGTTACTCACTCTTACCCATTTTAAACACTTGTCACTTTGACAATACACTTGTTTTAAAGTGCTGTCATGTGTTTGTTTGTTTGTTTACCATATTTCTAAAGTAAAAGTAATATTATTCCATTTTTAAATTGAGCTTGTAATGTATCCAACTTACTCTACTTGCAAGTGCATTAATTACCTTTTTTACATTTGTTCTTAACTTTATACAAATGCACATTCCGGATGCTACGTTCTTATTGTTCTACAAATTGTTGAGGTCTTAATGCTGGTGCAGTGACTCTCAGTGGATTAAAGATTAACTGTGTGTTTCAGTATACTATTATACTATTTAGTACGCCATAAAAATATTTGGAACGTCCCAATCAGTTTGTCAAATGCAGGCTGAAAAAAATAACATGATGTTCTATAACATCAGGTTGCATTTTGCAGAATGCAAGACAGCAGCTTTTCTGGTTATTCTGACCCACAATCCTTTGCACAGCAGCTATATGTGTTAGAGGAGTTAGAGTTCAAGGTGCCTTGTTATGGCGAAATAGGCTGTACCAATTGAATGTATACTGCATGCATAAATGACGAACACACATATAAATAGCAGGTTCTGATTAATACTACAAAATATGATAACAAAATACATGATGATGCATTATTATAGATTAAGATATAACTTTATTTAAAGTATAATACGTAGTTCTTGATATACTTCCTCATCTTCGTCTTCTTCACTGAATACATTCATGGTTTTAAAGGTTGCACGTGAATCACAGCGGGAACATGTTAATGAACAGTTTAGAGTTAGACATTTCAATAGAAAAGCAGTGTAACTAGTCAACAAGACGCACACAAAGGTATTTGTAAGTAGGCATTTGAATTGCAACAAGAAATGCAAGTACAGCGTAAGTAACGTTAAGTGAGGGTACAGCACAGCAAAAGTGTAATGTTTACTTCCTAATCTGTCGACTCAAGGAATTTGACAGCGTCGTCCTCATCCTGGATAGAGAATTTGAACCCATTCCCTCAAATCTTCAAGAGGTTAAAATAAACCACTTTATTTCATAAGCTACCATTTAAACAATTGCGCAAGGTTCATAATTGTGTATCTCACATTTGTTAACTGTATGGAGTTTCACTGAAATTTGGCTGAATTCATGTGTTATAAATGCCTGGCTCTAACCAATCACGGCCCAGAGAAAGGCACCAGAGCCTGAGCCGGGTTCCGACCAAAACAACACATATCGACCAATGAGAGCTCAGTCTGGTTAACGGAAGTCCCGCCTCCCTGTTTCCGTTTCTTGTGAAACAACTAAACAGCAGCGACACCGAGTTGCGTAACATTGTCGAGAGACACAGGAAAAGCAGCGGAGTAGTCACAGAAAAAAACAAAATAAAATATAATTCATTTAAAGATATAATGTTTTGTAGATTACAAAACTTCCATCTCATATTAGTGTGAACGTAAATATATTGTAAAACGAAACAAGATAGAACATGTATGTACTTTTTACTTTTCACGAAAGAAAACGTTGAGACTCATTATTACAATATCTTATTTTGAAAGTCTCTATCGGAAGTCTCCGCTGTCAGCGTGACAAACACGACAAGGGTTGTATAACCTGGATCCAATTTTAACAGGCGGCAACGTTTCTCAAACCAAACCTCGCTCAACAGTGACATTTATACACACGTCGTGAATTAGCTTCTTCATTTCCTCCCACATAAACCAGGAGGTTTAAACCGGTTAAACCCGGTGAAACTCTAGTGTTGTTGTTACTGGAGGTCAGACGTCCAGATGCTTTCCCCGGGCAGGACCGTCTCCTCCCGGCTGCTGAGGCCGATTTCAAGGCTCTGGACCCGGCTGGGCTCTGACGGAAGAGCCGCCAGCTCGAAGCAGACAGGTAATGGCAGCCGAAGCGAGGTGGTCGGATCATTTGGAGCCGCAGGGCCGTAAGCGTCAAGCTAACCTCGGAGTGGCGCAGTTCATCGCGCGGGCACCTAGCAACTTCTTAAAAAACATATAACCCGATGACGTAGCGCGTAAAGTTATGACATTAGAACCGTGTGTGAGGCGAGAAGAATGCATTAAAAATGCAAAACCACGTGTATTTGTATAATTTCATTTCGTCACCTGCATGTATTTTTTATTATTTATTATCAGTTAATAATATTATTACCATCTGTGGTTGCATTATACAGAAGCCTGGCAGTGGTTTTATTGATGTATTATAAGTTTAATGTTTTGGAGTTTATCAGGTCAACATTTGCTCTGTATCATATATCTTCTATTGCTGTGAAAACGTCTTTAAACTACTGTCTTCATTTAAGTTTTGTCAAAATAACAATTGGCCCCATCTTGATTATTTTACGCCCAATAGTCATTTTTACTTAAAGCAACACTATGTAACTTTTGGACCTTAAAATAACAGCTTGAAAAAAATTGTGCCGCTACAATGACTTTAAATATGACGATTTGCGTCTCCGCTATTGCCATCGGGGGTCTGTGGGGAAATAACTCCGCTATGTAAGATTCTGGAGCCGCCCGGTACATCCGGCGGATGTACTCGACCTGCTTTCTGGCAGTGATTACGCAATGTCATAAAGTGCCACTCCACGCTCGCAGCTCCAGTATAAGGGTAGCTTTGTATGTTGCTTTTTGGTGTTGTCAACAATATTGTATTCGATCACACGTACTCCACATTTGCAGTCCCCCAAAACAAAAGTAAATGACCGCACACGCATGCGCGCTCGCGCCCCCCCGCCCCCCCCCCCAAAAGCCGGCAAACAGCTGATCGACCAGGCGGGGCGAGGCGCCGCGTTCAATCCCCGCGCTCCTTCACCCTAGTCCGGTCGGTGCTGGGCCAGTTCACAGTGTTCCTGCGCAGTCTTCTATTAGTGATCCCGCCCGTTGGTATGAATCCAAAATAGAAAGTCGCCGGATTGCTGCCGTTCTGAGTCCGCCGACTGTCAGCGCGCTCCAAACAAAAAAAAACTCGCGTCACCTCCCCCTCGTCACCTTTTATAACCCGTGACACGTACAAATAATAATAATAATAGTAATATTATAATACAGGACAACACATGATCCCAACTCAATACAAGTGTATGCGAGGCTGCATCTGTCGTCACTGGGTATTTACGACACTGAAATCGATACCTAAATATCTAAAAACCTGAAGGGGGCGCCAAAAGGGAAAAGTTACATAGTGTTGCTTTAACACAGCTTACTTTATTTATTTTTTACTTCTTGAGGCTCCCCTTACAGATCTAAGTTTCACCTGCAGGCGTTAATGTTAAGCCCAAAGGAACAAAATAATATATAAAATTAAAGGGTCCATGTGAGATCTTTGACCTCTCGCGCTGTGAAGTCCGTTCCAGTGTTTTTTGTTACTACGCCAGTGACTCCATACTAGGCCTGTTAATATTTCCACAAATCAAGTTTGATATTTTTTTTGAATGACATGCAATCCGACAAAACATTACATCATGCCGTAAGTTTACTGATGGGTCTGAAGGTCGAGCTGAAAGGGGATATTTAGAGACGCCTCGGCTGAATGACAAAAACTGTCGATTTAGATTTACCCGCCTGTTGTGTGACTCAGTATCCAGACCAGCAGCATCATCCAGATCCGATTAAAACCAGCCGGCTGTCTTTCTGCTGTTGTTTTGTGTCGTTGCTGCAGAGTTGATAAAGAAACACAAACTTGAGAAAGATGAGCTCCGCCCCCTCTACATGGACTTCCAGGCCACCACGCCCATGGTAACCATTTACAACAGTGATGTCATTTGTACCGGCTAATGTCAAAGGGTTACTGACATAACTTGTACACTTACTCTTATGTGTGTGTGTGTGTGTGTGTGTGTGTGTCTGTAGGACCCCCGGGTGCTGGATGCCATGTTGCCCTACCAGGTGAATTTCTACGGTAACCCTCACTCCAAAACACACGCCTACGGCTGGGAGAGCGAGAGCGCCATGGAGTTGGCCAGAAAGGTAGAGAGACGGTTCAAAAAAGTGTTTTTATATTTATATACACTTACTTACTTTTTAAAATCGTATTAATGTTCAAACTATTGTGGACTTTTTTTCATATAAAATCATAAATATTGTACAACATGCTGTGTCCTCGGTCATCATTTCATTAAATCTTATCTCTCTCTCTCTCTCTCTCTCTCTCTCTCTCTCTCTCTCTCTCTCTCTCTCTCTCTCTCTCTCTCTCTCTCTCTCTCTCTCTCTCTCCCTCCCTCTCTCCCCTGAGCAGCAAGTGGCTGATCTGATTGGAGCAGATCCCAGAGAGATCATCTTCACCAGCGGAGCCACCGAGTCCAACAACATGGCAATCAAGGTCTCACTCTCCTCCTCTTCTCCACTTTCTCTTTGTTCCCTCCTCTTCGTCACAACCTACCCTTCCTCAGCGGGCCGGCGCTCGTCTCTCGTCACTCTTTTCTCTATTTTCTATTTGTGCTGCTGTTTATTACCTCGTACATTTACTTCCTAGTTTAATAGCTTCCTCCATTTTACTTCAGGACTTCATTTTGTAAACTGTCCGTCACGGACGTTTCTTCCTGGATTCTGACGAGACGGCACCAACGTAATTCAACACCAACAAACTTTATTGACAATCAATACTACAATACAGAATGCTGTGCGCTCCATATCCAGATAACGGCAGCGGCACACGCTGAGAACACGTCAGGAGGTCTCAGCGTAACTTAGTTAACGTAACAATGATGTGTTGGTGAGACGACACTGACTGAAAAACAAAAAAAAGACTAAAATGTCCAAAGTTTTTATTAGCTAAAACAATTATAAGCAATCAATAAATGCCCAGACCTGTCAACTCAAATGGGACGAGGTTGACT
Source organism: Pseudoliparis swirei (assembly GCF_029220125.1). Taxonomy (NCBI): domain Eukaryota; kingdom Metazoa; phylum Chordata; class Actinopteri; order Perciformes; family Liparidae; genus Pseudoliparis; species Pseudoliparis swirei. The sequence goes on from NC_079405.1 coordinate 3,960,409, forward strand.
TAGTATGATTCAAAAACTTAGAATAACATTTGACTGAACTAAAAACTAGCAAATTGAATTTGACTGTCAACACAGTTATTTTTGTCATTGACCTGAGTTTGTGAGACAAAGTTTACAAATTGACTTAAAGCGTGTGATCAAATTTATTCATCGCAGCAAATTCATTGGAATGATTTTAATTTCACTGCAAAAAATTGCAATTTCTTTAATAATTGTGTCACGACCTCGAGAACTACAGATGAAAGTGTGTGACCTCTGCCGTGACCCCGTCTCCCCTGCAGGGCGTGGCCCGGTTCTACCAGACCAAGAAGCGTCACGTGATCACGACGCAGACGGAGCACAAGTGTGTGCTGGACTCGTGTCGAGTTCTGGAGTCCGAAGGGTTCAGCGTCACCTACCTGCCGGTGCTGCCCAACGGCCTGCTGGACCTGGAGGTACCATGTGGAACGTACAGAGGGAACACGCACAGCACGCATTGTGTGTGTGTGTTAATGAGTGTGTGTGTGTGTGTGTGTTTCCAGCTGTTGGAGGCCTCCATCCGTCCCGACACCTCTCTGCTTTCCGTGATGACCATCAACAACGAGATCGGAGTCAAGCAGCCCATCAAGGAGATCGGTAACCGGGGCGACACAAAATGCTCTCCTGACTCCACTCAAAATAAATAAATTTAAAAAATAAAATAATATATATATATATATATATCTCCTCTGTGCCACATTGCCAAGCACGTGGACAGGGTTGGATAACTTTCTATTTAACAACATTTTATCAGTTTTCCGGTGTAAACATCATGTTTTTTGTCACGTTATTGCGCTTTATTGTTGTTGTTGTCTTTACATTTTTGTTTGGTTATTGAGGTGAACTATTTTAGCCGTTAACCTCTTCCCTGAACTCTGAGTGTTAGTGTGGACTAAGATTAATCGTATGTTTCCGTGGTGAAACCAAACCTCAAAGCTTTAGTTTAAAACAAACTAGGTTCAGCGTAACTTAAGAGACGCTCTATGATGCTGATTCCTGCACCACATACTCAGCGTTTCATCCATAAAGCCGAGCACCGTGGCCCCCTTCAGGGGTCGTAAGGTCACGGAAAAACTGGAAAAGTCATAGAATAAAAGAAAAAGGCTATTTCCAGGCCTGGAAAAGTCCTTTAAAAAAGTTTTGGAAAAGTCCTTGAAATGTCTCATATTCATATCGTCATTTACACAGTTTGATTAAAAGAAAAAAACATTTATATTGATATTTATTCTTTTAATCAAACTATTTTCCAAGGTAAATACTTGTGTATACACAGATTTCACAAAATGTTTGGTCATTGAAATTATGTTTAAAGTCCTGTAAATCCACTGGTCACCATTCAATTCATTTTATTTGTATAGCCCTGGCTCAGTTTTAACCATGTGTATGAAGCCTGGCTGTAGCCTCCAATCAAAGCTATTGATTGATCCTCTGTCTGTCCACAGGTCAGATCTGTCGCTCTAAAGGAGTCTTCTTCCACACCGACGCCGCTCAGGCCGTCGGTAAGATTCCCGTCAACGTCGCCGACTGGAAGGTCGACCTGATGTCCATCAGCGGCCACAAGCTCTACGGCCCTAAAGGTAACAACGTGGCGTCAAACTGCTCACGCGACTCGATGAGGGCGTTTAGGAAACGCACGTTGTGAGTGCTGCAACTTACAAATTGCCTGCAATTTTTTTTTAAAAAGAAGCATGAACGAGAACCCGAATCGGGTAACGTTCAGACTGAAATACGAAAGCTGAGACCGCATTTAACCGCGAAGAAAGCAACTGTGTTTTGTTTTTAGCCCACAACCAAAACAGCCGTCACCCTGCCCCCAAAATGCTTCTCACTGCCTCAAAGAGGAAGAGATCAAAGCAGTTCAACGTAAGGTGACGTGACGCCACTGAAAGCAGCTGAAATACAAATGTGGGGCGACTGTGTCAGTGGTTAGCATGTCCGTGTTTCAATCAGGGGGTCGGCGGTTCAATCCCCATCCTAGTCGATGTGTCGTTGAGCAAGACACTTCACCCTGAATCTCTCCCTGTAGCCGTGTCTACGGTGTATTAATGTAACCTGTAGAGTGTCTTTGAGGAGCTTAAAAAGCACGATATAAATTAAATGGATTGTTCTTAAAATGTCGCTGTAATTTGAAAATCTGTCCTGGTCCATGAAAGCGCAAGTGTTGTAAAGTGTAGTTAAGTGTTGGGACTACAGATGAAAAATAGCCTCTTGGCTAACTGGCACATTTACAGATTTTTAAAAAAAAACAGTGTTGTAAAGTGTTGTCAGCATGTGACCAGACAGTGTGTGTGTGTGTGTGTGTGTACACAGGTGTGGGTGCTTTGTACGTGCGCCGCCGGCCGCGCGTGCGCTTGGAGCCGCTGCAGAACGGCGGCGGGCAGGAGAGGGGGCTGCGCTCCGGCACCGTGCCCACGCCGCTGGTCGTCGGGCTGGGAGCCGCCTGCAGCGTCGCACAGCAGGAGATGGAGGTGGAACCAACGCACACCCGACACGCCCCGAGACTCCCCGAGTACACCCAAACCTCCTGGGATTAACGTGTGTGTGTATGTGTGTGTGTGTGTGTGCGCAGTATGATCATGACAGAGTGTCCATGCTGGCTAATCGTCTGGTCCAGAAGATCACGTCTGAGCTTCCTGACGTCATCATGAACGGAGATGCAGAGCAACGCTACGCTGGTACACACACACGCACACACACACACACACACACACACACGCACACACACACACGCAGACTTATCTGACCGTTGGTGTCCTCAGGCTGTGTCAACTTGTCCTTTGCCTACGTGGAGGGGGAGAGTCTGCTGATGGCGCTGAAGGACGTGGCTCTGTCATCCGGGAGGTCAGACACACAACATAACATAAAAACAGGCCTGAAGTTTTATTTTGAGCTCCTGACGACTGTTTATCAAACTATGTTCATTAATATAACAGATTTGTCACTATTGACCTATTATGGTTGGATTAATGAACTCCCGTTGAGACGGTGTATTTTGAATGAGAAACAACTTTTTGCTTGGTTATCTTGGCGTTCTTGTCTTGTATATGAGAGATGAGCGTGTGTGTGTGTGTGTGTGTGTGTGCGCACAGTGCGTGTACGTCAGCGTCTCTGGAGCCGTCGTACGTCCTCAGAGCGATCGGCACAGATGAAGACTTGGCTCACTCGTCCATCAGGTACCAACACCGACTCTCTCACTCTCTCTCTCTCTCTCCCTCTCTCACTCCCTCTCTCTCTCTCCCCCTCTCTCCTCCCTCTCTCTCTCCCCCTCTCTCTCTCACTCCCTCTCTCACTCTCTCGCTCTCTCTCACTCCCTCTCTCTCTCTCTCCCCCTCTCTCACTCCCTCTCTCACTCCCTCTCTCACTCTCTCGCTCGCTCTCTCTCTCCCCCTCTCTCACTCCCTCTCTCACTCCCTCTCTCGCTCTCTCTCACTCCCTCTCTCGCTCTCTCCCTCCTCTCATCTAATCCTGACTATGTTTAACTCTGTTGGTCAAAACATCTCCCTGAGTAGATGATATATTTATAATGTTGTCTATATTATGAGTAAAGTTCTGTGTGTGTGTGTGTGTGTTAGGTTTGGTATTGGCAGGTTCACCACAGAAGCCGAGGTGGACTACACGGCAGCGAAGTGCATCACGCAGGTCAACCGGCTCAGAGACATGAGGTGAGTTCAGCTCGACACAATCACATTATCTTCTATCCCCGTAATGTTTTTTTAGATCTCAGATATTAACTTGGCGGGTAAAATATTGTTTTTTATTAATATAAACGATGACAGACGAAGCTGTGAAAGTGACCCGAGATGAAATCAATCAGAATTAAACTGGCGCGTCACTTTAATGTGTTTAGAAATGGGAACAGAATTATGGGAACTGCCCGATAACCTGTCTGTCTCCTTGTGTCTGTCTCCTTGTGTCTGTCTCCTTGTCCCCTTGTGTCTGTCTCCTTGTGTCTGTCTCCTTGTGTGTCTCCTTGTCCCTGTCTCCTTGTGTCTGTCTCCTTGTGTCTGTCTCCTTGCATCTGACTCCTTGGGTCTGTCTCCTTGTGTCTGTCTCCTTGGGTCTGTCTCCTTGTGTCTGTCTCCTTGTCCATGTCTCCTTGTGTCTGTCTCCTTGTGTCTGTCTCCTTGCATCTGACTCCTTGGGTCTGTCTCATTGTGTCTGTCTCCTTGTGTCTGTCTCCTTGTGTCTGTCTCCTTGTGTCTGTCTCCTTGTCCATGTCTCCTTGTGTCTGTCTCCTTGTGTCTGTCTCCTTGCATCTGACTCCTTGGGTCTGTCTCATTGTGTCTGTCTCCTTGTGTCTGTCTCCTTGTGTCTGTCTCCTTGCATCTCTCTCCTTGTGTCTGTCTCCTTGTCTCTGACTCCTTGTCTTTTTGTCTCCTTGTCTTTCTGATTCCTTGTCTCGCTGACTCCTCTGTCTCTACCTCTTTATCTCTCTCCCCCCATCTCTCTCGCTCTCTCAGTCCTCTGTGGGAGATGGTTCAAGAGGGCATCGATCTGAAGAGCATCAAGTGGACGCAGCACTAGGCTCCTCCCACTTCCTGTTTACTTCCTGATTGCCGATGATGACGAGGGGCATGTGAACGTACCAGCTTCACCTTCCTGTCCACAAACAAACAAACAAACACGCACAAACTTCCTGTCTCACTTGAAGTCTGTTTGTAACTGTCTCCCCTCTTGTTGCTCCGCGAGGAGGTTGTTGATCGTAGTTTGTCTTAGTGACACCTGGTCCTGTAACATCATGAAGTACTTTATAAGAAGTTAAACTGTGACACCTGCAGGGAAACAATATATTATGAGGCAGCAAAAAATGTGAAAGTCATAAACACACAGCAAGAATAAAATAAGAAGCTGTGTAGGATGAGCGTGAACATATTGAAAGTAAGTCAGAGGATCGGTGGGCGGTTACATTTCTGATTCTGGGGGGCTGCACCTGAAGGCAGCAGACTCAAATGTACTGACATAATATGTAAGGGTTCATTAATATGTCTTTTCATCATAGTTTTTCCGTTGATGACACACAGATTGTCTCCTGTCTTCTGTCTCCGCTTCATCTTCCTGCCTCAGACTTCAGGTCTCAGTATAAAACACAGCTTCATGTCAGTCCGTGTCCATGTCGGACTCCTTCTCCTGTTACTCTTCATGATATATATAATCTGTATTTTACAATAAAGTGCTGCTTCCTGCATTGAAATTCTGTTTTTTTTCTTCTTTTTTTTTGCTCTTATGTCACGTTTTATTTGTATGAACTACAAATGCTCCAAACTGCTCTTTATAGCCTGAGCTAGTCACACAAATACATATCTCAACAAGTAATAATATACACAACACAAAACAGACAATGATGGAATAAAAAATGTGCCTTTTATTAAAACGAAAGTTATATACGTTTTAAATGTCTCTTACTTCTGGTACTTTTGTAGTTTGACTTTCTTGAAGAAATGTTGCTTTCTAGATTCTTATTCTGAATTTCTACTCTTGGTTGATGCACTTATTGCAAATCCCTTTGGATAAAAGCATCTGCTAAATGACATGTAATGTAATGTTTAAGTGTTAGTGTTATCCAAAAATATCATTTTATTTCTCCAGTCCACTAAACTCCAGAAGAAGCAATGTAAATGAAACATTGATTTACTCCATCACTTCCACAATTCTTCTCATCCATACTATTTATTTTGTATAGCACACATGTATACAACTCATGTTTATATAGTACGTTTATATATATTTTTTCCTGTAATATGCCTTATTCTTAAACCCACTATCACAATTTGTTCACGAAGTAAAACATGTACAAAACTATACTTTTACCGTAAAGTAAACAAATTAATTCACGCACTGTGTGTTTCTTCAAGTTATTGTCAAATGCACAACAATTACAGCCATGCAAAATAGTGCAAACATGTTTATAAATCTACCAATAAACTAACATTTAAAAAAGCACTAATGTACGCAAAGTGAGTTAACTTTAATAGATATATATAGAAAGATGCACAGACAGACCGATAGATAGATGGATATTTTATTAATCCCGCAAGGGGCCTTTTTGTTGTTGCTACAGCAGCCTTTATACATACAGGTAAAGCAATATTACATTTATAAAATAAACAATATACAAAAATAGAATAGACCAATATTAAATCAACTAAAAAAACGGTTAGAAATATACAGTATATATGTATTTGTAAACAGGTTTTAAAACCTCAACACAAAAGCAAATTCCTTGGATGTGAAAAACATGAAACTTGAAACATGATTGTGATTCTGATTGTGAACTCTCCAAAACAAGTGCAATGATGTAAAGCTTAGTGTATATACTGTGCATCTTTTATTTATTTTTGTTTTACCTCTATATATAAATGCTTGCTACATCAAAAAAACATTCGCATTAAACCACTTCCGCCTATAGGGGGCGCTGTCGCTCTGCCGTCAGTGAAACGCTGTCCTAGTCTCGCGTCATCACGTCTGTTATCGCGATGTTTGCGCCGACATTTCGTGCAACAGCAGCAGCAGCAGCCACCAACACAGCGAGGAGGAGAGACAAAAAGCCCTGTTCATGAGTTAAACCTCAGTGTGTTTGTTGACAAATTTCTCGGTAAGAATCCAGCAGCGGCAGCCCGCTCAGTGACACACTCGCACCGGGAGCCGAGCGCGAGGGGAGCCGCTAAAAGCGTGCCTCCCCCCAGTAGCTCTGCTCCGACACACGCACACAAAGCAAGGCTCCAAGCCAGCTAGGCGGCTAACGAAGCGTTAGCTTAGCTAAACGAGTTGCATTCGGTATTTCAGTGAATCAGCTGTAACTGTTATAACGAGGTTTCGTGGTAGTTATTTATAATGACTGCTTACAAAAAAAGTACATATTACGCTAGCTATGAGCCGTTTATTTCTTTTGTCGGGTTATCATCAATGACTGTCTATTTGAAGGGTTTTCGCTGCAGTTCACAGGCCACGCCCCCAGGCGATGACGTAAACTGAGCAGGCGCGAGATAACTGACGGTTGTCGTGGAAACTTCAAGGTTTCCGATTGTGTCGCAAAAGACACTTACCAGCTGACCGGGCTAACGGTTGGAAAAATAATGAAACTAAGTGATGGATTTTTAGGTATAATGCAGTTGAAAGACGTTTTATTTTCAGAAAAAAATGACAATGTCGATGTGGAACTCTTTTTGTGCGTCTTGCGTGTCAGATTCTGGTTAAAACTATGAGCTGAAATGCATTGGTATACATCGCACCACAATAATTAGTGTTCCCAAATATATCGGTAAAGGCTTCAAAAACTCCGTAACTGTCGGTTTATTGTGCTGTGTGTTACGGTGTGTTGAATATTCAGACGTATTTCAGTTTCTCCCTGTGTCAGTTGTTTTTGTTTTTGTCCCTGTGCAGGTCAGTGGAATTCTGCACAAGCAGAACCTGAGATTTGATCAGTAACGTTTGAAACGGATGGATCGATATGTTCTGCAGTTAAAGGTGTAATAAGATGCAGCGAGAGGCTGTGTGCTCGAGGTTTTTTTCATCAAGACAGATTCTTTCTTGTTATCCTGTCGGTTGAGAGTTGATCTCCAAGTTGGCTGCGTGTGAAGATTTCCCTCATCCTTGTTCGAAAAAAAATACTTTTGAGTCAAATCCATGGATGTCGTTCCACTCTTCTCTTCCAATCCCTTTCTTTTTGCTGTGTTTTGGAGGTTGCCGACAACATGTGGACTGATGTATTCCAGCTTTTAATCAAGGCAGTGTTTTGCTCTTTAATCATGAATTTGCTGTATTGAATATTCTGGTTTTCTGGCTGTTTTGAAGGCGGTTGTTTTCTGTATCCTATCAGCTCTATTTAGTTTCTTGGCTTATTTGAGTGCCATCTTCAGCCTCAGTTGAACCTTCTCACCTCTTTCTGGATATTCTGGTTTGCTTCTGACATTATTAGCTGTGGCCGTTTCCTCTCCTGCTGTGTTTGATCTTCTTTCTGCTGTGGATGTTTCTCTCAGACTGTCTGCAGGTTGACACCCACAAGTGAGTCCATGTTGGAAATTCATGAAAAGATAATCTTAAAGAAAGAAGCATTGGGAAAACTGACCGTGGTGTGAATTATCTGTGCTGATGGTGAGCAAGCAAATCTTTGATGTTTGGTATCATGGTGTGGTGGTCTTCAGGTAGCACTACCTGACATGTCAGAGTTCAGTGAGATCTCCATTTAGGAATATGATGCCTGGCAGTCCAGGATCAGGGTTAGTTGGAGGAAATAGCCTTTAGATGTGTCTGAAGATCCAGAGGTTTGTGGAAGCAGCGTATGTTGCTCCATTTGCTATTTCTCCGTTGGACAACATGTTTTATCAGTGCACCTTACTTCTGTTTGCTTTCTCTTCTGATCAGCTGCTGTCTTTGGTGCCGTGCTGTCAAATCGGTTGCTGATGTTGCTCTGGATTACATAATGCTAATGTCGCTCTGGTTTGATATAATGCTAATGTTGCTCTGGTTTACATGTACCCGACATTTTGTTAAAATGTTGGTGGCGTTGCTCTCATTGCTCTGGTTGGTAAGTTACTGCTGTTGCTCATGATGTTTTTTTTTATCGATGTATAACCGATTTGCAGGTTGACATGTTGCTTGTGTGACGTTCTAAAACCAGTTGCTTAAGTTCTGCCGGCTTGATTTGGTGCTGTTGGAGGATTCGGGAAGCAGAAGGTTCAGTTCTGCTCACCTGTTTGTTGCTGGCTACCTGGGTTGTTACTTGGTTCTGTTCAGCATGTCCAGTTTTAAGTTTACTATTTATTCTGATTACCAACTGAGTGTAGTTTGGTATTTGGGGGTTTCTACAGGCTTTCGTCATGATGGATCTTGGTTCTGGAAAAGGTGTGTTTTTGGTAGAAAAGCTGCTGCACGAATTTCGGAAGCGTATTTTTTCAGCCGCTAGCTTTATGTCTTGTGGGGCTGTTGTGATTCTTAAGCGTGGTAGTTTTTATCGGAGCGTAAAGACAACCTTTTTAGGAGTACGACTGCAATCCTACACCACACAGTGCTTTGTACATATTTTACTCTTTGTTAAAAAAAACGAATGAGTCAGTTATTCGCACCTTCCAAATGCTGAAAACGCCAAAAATTCAAGTATATTCTATAGAAAGTTGAAAGCCAACAAACTGTTTTGAAAGGAATGTGTTTCTTTATCTTGACCTTTTCACCAGGCTTCAGCATCCTGCAGAAACCCTGTCTATTAAACAGTGAAACTATACGCACAGCCTAGTTGCATTGGTGAGTTGCAAGTTGCATGAGATTCATGAAAGTTAACTCTTGTACTGCATTTGTCCTGTATTTGTCCTGCATGGTAGACGACAGTAAGGGTTACTTGAGAGCCAAAGAGACATGTATGGTGCATCCTTTTTGTGTAAGACTGGCATTGAACTGAACAGCTTTGCTGAAACACATGTAACAGCCTTTCAGTATTCCACTTTCACTACTTTTAGGAAATATACATTCTGGATTGCGAATCTTTCCCACAAAGTTTTGGTAGCACGTTCACTAGTTGTCGTCTTTCAGCTGTAGCCGGTCGTAGGGCGGTAAGCCAGTTAATAAAGCTCAATTTGCAATGACTCTATGGCAACATTGTTAAATTGAAGTCTAGTATATCTGTACACTTCAAACATTAAATTACAACGGCCTTGCCTGAATGTATTAATTGGAAGAACAAACTAAAAAAACAGCATCCATGCAGTAGTTTTTGTTTATTCTTATTGACAATTACCAGTACGAGTGCCTTAACTGTTAGTTTGAACTATGGCCAATGAGCCACTGTTTATATGTTTTTTTAAATTATTTTATTTTTATTTTCTCTGCCTTTTTTCGTCCTCCATTTTCCATGTTGTACCAAAAACATCTTGAACCATGACAACCAGGGTACATAGCGAACCAGGAATGTTTAACCGTTACACCCCTAATATGTAGACATGTGTTAGAGTTTGGAGATATTGGGGATAACTGGATTTGTAGAGTCTCATCTGCTCCTAACATAGTTTCTGCTAAATGTTGGCAATCAAATGCTGTACAGAATAGTTTAACGCTTCTGATGTTCAATTTCTTCTTAGTAACATAAAAGCAAAATAACATTGCCTGCAATATTTCACTAACTTCTCACACACTCGATGAGAAACACAAAGTGCTCAGTCCTACGTTTCTTCGAAAGTCCAACTTTATAAAAATAAATGTAAGAATTTGCTAATCTGTTTGATTTAGCCTTTCAAAAATGTAACTTTTCCGCATGCACTTGTATTAACTGAGCGGTCTAGCGGCAATTTAACAGCTCCATAAATTATATTTATATAACCACAATAAAAGACATCAGGCTTGGACTATGACGAGTGAGCATGTCATACAACATGCCAACAGATGTTCACGCTTCATTCGAAAACATCAATCAAAGTTTCAAAAGTTAAATTAGCTAGAGCCCTAGTATTTACAATGACTTGCATCATCAGCGGTATGCTAGCATGTTTTTACTTTCTTTATGCACAACTGAAATGCGGTGAAGCAAAGAGACATAATATAGTGCAACATTTATGATAGGTAGTGAATATATGTTTGTTATCTTGAATATGTGGGTACCACTAGAGTTGACAGCCACTATTGTGTTAAACAATAATCTCGTCATAGTCCAAGCCTGATGTATTTATGTGTATTTCTATGCATTTTTCTCGCAAAGGTTTAACAGATTAATGAACAGTGCGGCTATGTTAATGCTTAAGATTGCTAAAACAAAAGGTTTTAACTGCAGCATAATCTCTTATGATCTGAAACAAGGGCATCAAACGTACTGAAGGCTGCAGATGGATGGAGACGGTTTTAGTTGGGCTCTGTTGATAGTTTCCTGCTCATCTTTCACCCCCAAACCCATTTTGAAACCCCACTGTTTCCAAATCTCAGGACACAGAAATGGGTCTATAAAATGTAAACATAGTGTCAATTGAAATGTTAGCAGTGTTGGCTAAGCTTTTAGTGGCCTTTGAATTCAGATCAGAGTTCCTCGAAGAAACATGTGGAAACCACTGGTCTCCCTTTTTTATTTTTGCTGTTCATCTGACGTTAGTGTTGCTTTTTCCCCAGGTTGTAGGGCTGTTGTTTAGCAGTCAGTATGGCGGTAGTCATCAGGCTGCAGGGTCTGCCCATAGTGGCCGGCACCATGGACATCAGACACTTCTTCTCTGGCCTAACCATCCCTGACGGGGGAGTGCACATCGTGGGGGGTGAGCATGGCGAAGCTTTCATTGTCTTCGCCACCGACGAAGACGCTCGGATGGGGATGATGCGTACAGGGGGGGCCATCAAGGGCTCCAAAGTCTCACTGTTGCTTAGCAGCAAGACAGAGATGCAGAACATGATTGAACTCAGCCGCCGCCGGTTTGAGGCTGGGGCGGGCGCGGTGGAGACAGCTACCCCTGCAGGAGGAAATGTTAATCGACAAGCAGGAAATGCCCCGATACCCACAGTGCAGCAAGGGGGAGGAGGGAGAAGCAGTGGCCATGGAAGCCATGGAAGTCATGGAAGCCATGGAAGCCATGTAAGTCATGGAAGCCATGGAAACCAAGGTTTTGTTAATGCCCCAGTCTCAGTGACCCAAGCAAGCTCATCTCAGGAGCCAAGCAACAAGGCAGTGGTCAATGTCATGCCCAGTTTCCCCAACAGTTACAGCTCTGCCCCGTCAATCACCACAGCTCTCGCATCACTCAATGCAGGCCCCCCACCCATTCCTCCACTTCCCAGCATGCCTTCCATGCCCCCGATGCCCACGCTGCCCTCCATTCCAGTTCCTCTCCCAGTGTCCACCCTTCCCCCCTTACCTACAGTCTCTCCCCTGTCCCAAGGACTTTCAGTGTCTCATATGTCCCACCTCTCCCACATGTCCTCCATGCCTCCCTTCAACCCCTCCCTCCCTCCCCCAGGAGGAATGGGTTCAGGCCTCCCTCTTGGAAACCCCAACCCCATGCTGTTCAACCCTCTCTCCCCTCTCTCCTCTCTGGGCCTTCAGGCTCATATGAAGGCCGCTGCTGCTGCAGCTGCCGGAGTTGGAATGGCCCATCCTGATGAGTTGTTTATCCTCCTGCAGAACCTTCCTTTCACCTGCTCAGAGATGGAGGTCATGGATTTTTTTCGGGGTCTGGGGGTGGAAGGGGCTCGCCTACTGAGGGACCTGCAGGGTCGGCCAACTGGCAGGGCTATGGTCAAGTTTTTCTCGCCCCAGGACAGCTTTGAAGCTGTGAAGAGGGGAGGTGGCATGATGGGCCAAAGGTTCATTGAGATCACACCAGGCTCTGAGCGACAGTGGGCCAGCCTCAATGACGGCATGATAATTCATGCTCCTCACAATAGTGGCAAAACAAATAACATCGAGTCACAGGAGCAGCATCATCGCCGTGCTAATGCCATGGCAGGAGGCCGGGAACAGCGAGGAAGGTCACGATCTCCACACAGGCAGGAATTCTGTGTCTACCTGAAGGGCCTGCCCTATGAAGCTGACAAGAAACAGATAAAGGAGTTCTTTGGTAATCTGTCCATCATGGAGGACAGCGTCTACATTGCATATGGGCCAAACGGACGAGCCACAGGAGAGGGATTCCTCGAGTTCAGAGTAGAACAGGACTACAAGACTGCTCTGGGTGCTCACATGCAGTATATGGGCACCCGCTTTATCCAGGTCCACCCAATCAGCCGCAAGGGAATGCTTGAAAAAATAGACTCCATTCGCAAACGTGAATCATCACAGGGTGATGGCAAGAACCAGGATGGCTTGAAAGTTCCCAGAAACTGTGCCCATATTACTAACATCCCTTACAATGTCTCCAAGAAGGATGTCCGTGCCTTTCTGGAGGGTGTTGGGCTTTATGAGGACACCCTTAAGGTTCTGACAGATGTCCATGGTAACGGTTTAGGGCAAGCTATCTTTCAGCTGCGGACCGAGGAAGACGCCCGGAAGGGTGAAAGACTTCACCGCCAAAAACTCAATGGCCGCGATGCCTTTGTCCACCTAGTGACATTTGATCAGATGAAAGAAATTGAGAGAAATCCTCCTCCTCAGAACAAGAGGGGCCAACGCAACCAGAACCAGCAAAACCAGAACCAGCACCAGCCAGCACAGCCCAGTCCCCAGCAACCTCAGATCAACCCATTTGCGGGGATTAGTGGAGAGGAATTTAACTTTCTCCGAAACACCATGGGAAACCTCAATAATGCCCCCTTTGTGACTCCATTCTCAGCCCCAGGAAATGGACTCGCAGGCCCTCCTCCTCTCCCTCCTCTGGCAGCAGGACTGGGGGAAGTGAATCTGGGCTTGGCTCCTCCACTAGTTGCCGGTCTCCCTGGGGCTCCAATCCTGGAGCCACCGGGCTTTCGACCCGGAGCAGCAGGAGGTGCTCCTTTCAGCCAGGATGGGCTGAGAGGGTTGGTGCCCTTTGACAATGCAAACAGAAAAGGAAACGGAGGAGGACAGCCAAGAGGGGGAGGGGCTAACAACAACCAAGGCCGTCCAGGAGGAGGAGCTACTGGTGGTCAGCAGGTGTTTACTCCAGGAACGGAAGGACTCCGTAACCAGCCAGCCCCAGGAGGATCTAACAATCCCAACAGTCAACGTGGTGCTCCTGGCCCGACCATTGTAAAGCTTCAGAACATGCCGTTCACTGTCACCGTGGACGAGATCATGGACTTCTTCTATGGCTACCAGGTGCTGCCAGGCTCTGTCTGCCTGCAGTTCAGTGAGAAAGGCCTGCCAACAGGCGAGGCCATGGTGGCATTCCAAATCCATGAGGAGGCCGCTGCCGCTGTTTTGGACCTCAATGACCGACCAATTGGAGCACGCAAAGTCAAGATAAGCCTGGGTTAAAGCCTGCTTAAAACAGACAATGCAACATGGTACACCTACCTGGATCAGCACTACAGGTGAAACAAAGCCAACAAAAACCATGCAGGATTATGGCATCCAACTCAACTACAGCTCAGTTTAGACCTGGCCCTGAAGGTGTTAATCCCCCCCCCCCCCTGTGTGTAGATAATGACAGCTAAGATCCCCCTGCGAGTGGGAAGACTGATCCAGACTTTGCTCTTTTCTGCATCTCGTCCTCTGACTCTTGTAGCACAAATGATGACGATGATGTTGGCAGGATTTTGGTCCTTTCTTACCGTGGTCCCAGTGCAGTCATGTCCAGAGTCGACACACTGAACATATTCACCAGTTCTGTTGTTACGGTAACATGATCATAATGAGGTGCAAATGTTTGTTTGTTGCTGTATGCGCTTAAAATGTGCTGCCGTGGTTCAAAATGTAAATGCTCTTTTTCTATATCTTAACATGTTTGTTGCTGTTGTAAAATGGTGATGAAAAGCCACAGTTTGAGGCTATGATAGAATGTGTATGCTCTGTTGATATGGTCAAATGTGTTGCCATGGTATTATCTTCACAAAGCTCTGTTGCTACCTTAAAATCTTCACACACTGTTGCTATGGTAACTTCTTCACAAGCTCTGTTGGTATGGTAAACCATGCTGTAGATGAAAGGTTTTACTACCACAGTGTGTGGTTCTGTTGCTATGATAAAATCTTCACACACTGTTGCTATGGTCAATTCTTCACATGCTCTGTTGCTATGGTAAACCATGCTGTAGATGAAAAGCCTTACTGCCACAGTGTGGTTCTGTTGCTATGATAGAATCTTCGCATGCTCTGTTGCTATGATAAAACCTTCACATGTTCTGTTGCTATGATACAATATTCACATGCTCTGTTGCTATGGTAAACCATGCTGTAGATAAAACGCTGTCTCTGTTGCTATGATAACACCTTCACATGCTCTGTTGCTGTCGTAAAATTCTGATTAAATGCTCTGTTGCCGCGGTCAAATGTTGCTCTTGATGAAATGTTGACATGCCCCGTCGCTTTGGTACAAAAGTATACCAAGATCAATTCTGTTGCTTTTGGTGAAATGTTGACACAATTCTGACTTGCGACACTGCTCTGTTGTTCTATGGAGGATGTGGGACAGATTGCTGACATGTTTTGTTTTGTAAATAAGTACTTTTTTGGCCGCTGAATCTTAATTTCTCTGTCCCGTTTTCCTGATGTTGCTGTGTTTTGAACAATGACACCTTCTCACCTTCCCCTCCTGCAGTTTGGACTGTTGAGCGCTGAGATGAACTCTGTAGAGATTGTTTTTAGTTTGGTAGTTTTTTGTTGTATGTATGTTTTGGATGTTGCCACCTTTAAAGCTCATTTTTGTTTCTATTGTCAGAGTGAACTAAGTTGTATGATCGTATAACCATACATGATGTGGAGTCTCCTTTGCTTTGGCTAATAAAAGGACATTCCTGATACACTCTGCGATCAGCTCTCTGACTGTCTGCGCTTCACTGTCTGATGGAAACTTACCTGATAATCGATTCATTGGAGTTAATCACATTTCTTTATGTTGTATAACTTCAATGGAAGTCCGGGTTGATTTTGTTTGTAATACAGAGGACCTTCTCATGGACAGCTTCAATGCTGTAGAAGGTGCTTAACAACTACTCAATATTCAGCGTGCTACAGCTGGGAGCGGTTGGGTTGCTAATTTTTTTTTATAGATCCCTTAAGTTAACGGTAGAATTTTGTTTTGTGAACTACCTTTTTCTATTTCCAAGAAAGACTAATTGAAATCTATATCAGAATCTTTCGCCCCCACTTGTGTTGTGGTTACATTGCAGAAATGTGACTCGAAGGTCTTACCTTGGAGATTATGCAGAAGTACTGCAAGTGAACGCAAAACTACTTTGCTGTCCCCTTAAGGGAGTTCTGTTTTGATCAAATTAATCATCTTATTGCCTCAAAGTGCCCATATAAATGAATAAGGCTCATATCAAAGAGAATTTTTTTGCTGAATTATAACATTAATGGCCAATATTTTATGAGCGCTCAGCTTCTGTGATGTGCGTCATTCAAGTTTCGACCGCACATGCACTCTTTGATATTAATGTTGTAGGACTGAACCTAACAAGGAGGAAGAATCAGTTGAAGTTGTGGTTAACGTTAAACCGGGTAAAATGACAACTGTGTGTGTGTGTGTGTGTGAGAGTGAGAGAAATGAATAAACAGCCTTTAATAAAGTAAACTGAAATCCTGTCTATACAAAGGGTTGTTGGTAAAGCTCATGTGTTGTGAAACTGGTCTAAGCATTGGAATGAAAAGAAAGATCCTGACGATTTGGCTTGTGGATGGAGGACGTAAATCTAAACAATGTCTGTGTGGGTGGGTTTGGTACAGATGTACTGACACTGAGCTATGAAGCATTCAATAGAAAAACAGAAGGCTGGATTTACAGGTGAGTAACGAATGCAAAAATGCTCCATTTAAAACTCAAGGAATGACTGATGCACTATTCTCATAGATGGATAGATTGTTGTCTTTTGCATGGATATGTATTGATACGGTCTCTACAATTTTAGATTCACATTGAATGACCAAAGGGGATACATCTTATAAGATTAATATGATTTAATATATGGTATCATTGGGATCTAGGTGGGGTCCTCAGGTGGTCGATTGTGGTTTGGATAGTAAATGGTGGCCTGTAAACTGTATTGTTTAGATAGATGGTGGTCTACTGATGGTAAATGGTTGCCTCCTGATAATAGTTGGTCGCCTGGAGATGGTAATCATTCGATGGTAGGTGGCAGTCTTGAGTAGGTAGATTACATTACATGTCATTTAGCAGACACTTTTATCCAAAGTGACTTGCCATAAGTGCATTCAACCATGAGTACAAACTCATTACAACAAGAATCAAGAAAGTAACACTTCAAGAAAGCCAAACTGCAAAAATATCATAAGTAATAACATAAGTTATACCATGAGTAAGTTCCACTGAAGGGCGAATATGTTTTTATTCAAGGTATAGTCGGAAAAGATGTGTTTTTAGTTTCCGGCGGAAGATGTAGAGACTTTCTGCTGTCCTGACGTCAGTGAGGAGCTCGTTCCACCACTGAGGAGCCAGGACAGCAAACAGTCTTGATTTTGTGGATGGTAGCGTTTAGATAGTATATAGTGGTCTGTCGAGGATAGGTGGTGTCCTGTAGGTTGTAGGTGGTGGCGGCATATAGAGGGTATCGTTTAGATGGTAGGTAGTGGCCTGGAGGGGGTAGATGGTAACGTTTAGATGGTGTATATAGTGGCTTGTCGAGGATAGGTGGTGTCCTGTAGGGTGTGGGTGATGGCTTGTAGAGGGTAGCGTTTAGATGGTAGGTAGTGGCATGCAGGGCTAGATGGTGGTCTGCAGATAGTAGCATTTAGATGATAAATAGTTACCTGTAGGGGTAGGTAGTGAGCTGTAGGGGCTAGGTGGTGGCCTGCAGATGGTAGCGTTTAGATGATGAATGGTGGGGTAGATGGTAGTTGATGGAATGTAGATGGTAGATGTTAGATGGTGACTTGTAGGTGGTGGCCTGTAGGGGTAGATGCTGGCCTGTAGGATGTGGATGGTGGCCTGCAGATAGTCGTGTTTAGATGATAAATGGTGTCCTGTAGGGGTAGACGTTGAGCTGTAGGGGCTAGGTGGTGGACTACAGATGGTAGCGTCTCAATGATAAATGGTGGTGTGTAGGGGTAGATGGTAGCCTGTCTGGGTAGGTGGGGAGCTGTAGGAGCTAGGTGGTGGACTGTAGATGGTAGATGTTGGCCTGTAGATGTTAGAAGGTGACGTGTAGGTGGTGGCCTGTAGGGGTAGATGGTAGCCTGTAGTGAGCTGTAGGGGCTATGTGGTAGCCTGTAGGGGTAGGTGGTGGACTACAGATGGTAAATGTTGGGCAGTAGATGGTGGAATGTAGGGGTAATCTTTGGATAATTGGTGGTTCCCTGTATTGGATAGATGTTGGCCTGAAGAAGGTAGCTGTAGTATTGTAGATGGTGGGCTATATATATTAGTATTTAGATAATAGGGGGTGGCCTAGTGGGTAATATATGGTGATCTGCAGATTGATAGTGGTATCCAGGGCCAATTCCTAATGTTCTACTTGGTTTGATTGTTTATTTTAAAGCAACTCTTAAAAAGTAATAGACCTTTTGAAACGGTTCTCCTCACCATAGTTTTCGTGCATAGTATTCTACTTCCAGTATCACAAACAATATATTGTGTGTCGGCTGGTTTCAGTGGTTCATTAAAGCTGTGGGATGTTACGAGCAGTTTCTTCCAGGGAGGTGACTCATTAGCGGATGAGAAACATATGATGACGTATGGATGTGATTTACAGGATTTAACGGAACATTACGGTTCCGTTCATGATGCCCTTTCTCTTTCTCAGGACTGTCTGTTGTGTCTTGGTCTTTCCTGTTCTGTTCCTCATCAGTGAGGTGATGCTCTGCTGCCTTTTCTGACTCCATGGTGGTTCTACTGCAAAGGATGAATAAAGTGAAACTGTATTGTTCTGTGAGGAGGTTGGATCAGGCTGGTTTACTGATCATCATACTTTTGAAACGTTTCTTTATTGTCTTTGACCATCTCGTTACAGTTCATTATCAGACACTGAGTGCTTCAGCAACAGTACTTCCGGCCTGAGTATCTGCCCTTCAACATAAAAGCACATCAATTTGACCTTTTAACCAGTCATAACATTTGTGTGAAATGTCATTGCTGACATTGAAAACAATAGTTTGACCAAAAAAATCCTGACTAAATGACCAGACCACTTAATAACATTTTCAGGAGATTTTTTAATGCAGGTCATAGTCTTCATCAGAAGAGGTTGTCAATTGTCTTCACCACCATATTTCACCATTTATGTTCAAAAAATTCCCATGAAAATTAAAGCACAGATTAAAATTGGTCCCATATAAATAAAGAATATGTTAAATTACATTTCTTCAGTGTAAAAGCCTCACTTAATAGGCTGATGGTTATTCAACCAGCAGTTTCAAAATTAAACATTTCACAATACAATAGTTGTTGATGAAAAGATCTAATGTACAAACACTGCTGCTGTTGTGTATTATTTAACAACCTTGCCAACTTGCTTTGATTGTATTAATTTAGGGATAGAGTACTTCTAGTTTAATTCATCGGTATAAAAATTTTCAATAGTGTCAGTTTGGACAAAAGATTGAAAACTAGGAGCAAGGACTAATTAGTATTATTGCATTAACTTTTTATCTTTAAAATGAAGCATATTATTTAGCTGGATTATATTATTCAGCCTTAAATACCCGTTTTACTTTTGGACTGGAAAGTGAAATCTCCGTTTGACAAAATATATCAATGACTGACGAGACTATTGGTTTAAATAAAGGCATTTAAAAATGAAGCGTGTCTGATGCTCCAGACTTTGGACCATTTATTTTATTTATTTTGTGCTATTCTTTTTGTGTTACTGGCTCCATGGAAGAAGAGCATGGATTTCTGGCCCAAATTCCCCTTTTTCCAAGGTGCATGGAGGGGAACGACAACAATGAAGTTGTTTATTGTACATGTGTTGCTGGAGTAGCCTCTTTCTTATTGTATGTGTGGCAACTTGCGACCTTTTTTTAGAAGTTAATGAAAAAATGTTTATTACCTGTGTTGACTGTCTAAAGCTGCAAAGCCTATCCTGCTGTATGGGAAGATTTTTAATAACTTGTTGTGGTGCCGCTTTTATTTTGAAAGAGTTTGGTCGGAAGCAATTCTTGTTGTGTTTGTGCTAGCGAGAAACGGGCTGAACCCAGAGGGCGTAACTGACACTCACTTTATCCAATCAGAACGTGGCATTGCAGCTGCCTATCCAATCAGAGCGCGGCATGTCTGTGTGCCGCTCCCTGCTCGCTTCACCCGCTGAACGGAAGCAAACGAAACGGACCTTTTCTGTGGCAGTTACAGCTCAAATACAAACTCCAGCTTAGGTGACTCATTTGTAAAAGGTCTCACGAAGTGTTCAGGTAACAGTTTGTCTTCTTTCAGGTGTGTTTATTTTGACTGTAAAGGCCTCGGTTCTTGTTCCGGAGTAACGTCAGTTTGTCCGCCGCCCTGGGTTTCTGTGGTTGGGAGAAAATCAAATTGAGCGTCACTTAAGATTTACAACGTTTATATTGACAACAGGCCGTGTGTGTGTCTGTGTCTGTGTGTGTGTGTGTGTGTGTGTGTGTGTGTGTGTGTGTGTGTGTGTGTGTGTGTGTGTGTGTGTGTGTGTGTGTGTGTGTGTGTGTGTGTGTGTGTGTGTGTGTGTGTGTGTGTGTGTGAAAGAGACGATGTGTGTTTAATTGGTTTACTGTCTTACTGGTTTTACAACTTCAGGTAATCGCCACCTTAGTTCAGGCTCATACTCGTGTTGCCTTCAGGTGCTCCTCTCGCTTGGCTCGTGTTGCCTTCAAATGCTGCTCGCTCGGTTCATCGAGTTTGAAAAGAAAGCGCTTCAAACTTTATTTTTGATCAGTAAATAAATAGTTTCGAGTTTCTTGTAGGATGCCAGTCGAAGTTTGGGTTAATGTACGTCATTAAAACTGTTTAGGTGTACTGTATTTGAGTAATTTACATTACCAGACTACTAGAATACTCCATATCAAGTAACACTACGTTTGGAATGCATTCTGATTTTATATTTCCCCTCAGTATAAAAAAATGAGCAACAAAATGCACTTACAAATTGTCTACCGGCTCTGATTTAAGAAATTGACGTTACTTTTTGTCTCTTTGTACTTTTACCAAACTAATAATACATTTGAAGCCTCTTGCTCAAGGACATAGTCTCTTATATGAACAGTCAATTGACAAAGTGTATCTATTGTGATTGATAAATGACTTAACTATCAGAACAAACATTTTTTTTCTGCTTTTCTCTATTTTTATACAATTGTATATGTGAATATTATTGTTTTGGACTGTTGGTCGGACCAAACAAGATATTTGAAGACGTCACCTTTGGCCGTAATGGACCATTAATGATAAACTACAGAAGTATCAGAAAAATATATATTTTACAAGTTAAAATTTAGCCTGATGTCAACAGAACCGGAAGGAGGGGGCGGATTCAAAGGTTAAAGTAGAAATACCACAATTTAAAAGCATTATCAGCTAAATGTTCTGAAAGTAATAACTCTTTATTATTTTTGATAATAGTACTCTGATGCATAATGAGTATAAAGTAAACAGTATTTTACTGATGTAGCTGACTGTTGTATTGCTAACTTTAACCATTTCATACACAGTTGGGTGGTTTCCTGTTTACCAATGCATTGCATTTTATTTGATAAATATAAAATCCTACAATCTAGCTGCTAAATGTATTGAGTGGTTTAAAAAATATATAATGTCTCATAATATATATCTGTAATGAAGGAAAGTATAAAATAGTACATGGACCTAAAAATGTTACTTTTAATATCAGTAAATAGTTACTTTCGACCACTGGTTGCTAGGCAGAAGAACTTCAGGTAATTAAAATGTATGGTTTTGGTCTCTTTATCTATAATGGAATGAATTATCAATTTATTATATCATTATCAATATATGATAAGTTCACTAAAGCACAATTTGAAAAAGTATATTATTGTTTGTATTTTTTTGTATTTTCCATATCTTTAGGCTGGTATTTGACTTGTTTCTCAGAGCGCGTGTGCTTGCGGGAGTTTACTTATTATCATGCACCCCGTCGCAGTATATTACTGCTGTTGAAGGACGTCTTTGGCTCCTTTTGCATGTGACAAAGATAGTTGAACCTCAATGAAGTGTCCCAGAGAGCTTGTGACGCACCGTAAAGTGAGGCGCATGTATGTGAAAGAACCAGATCAGTAGATCTCAGTGGGAGAAACCCGTCGGCAACATTTCTAGCTCACGACAAACAGATTAATGTTTCAAGAATCAGAAATTGTTTGGATTCAGTGTTGAGTCTGTAATTGTGGTTTTTGGTTTATATATGTCTTTTTTTCTTGGTAACTAATGATTTTTGCCCTCACACATCTACCTTCTTTCTTCTCTTTATTCGTTGTTTGCTCGACAAGATGGTGACAAACGTTGACCTCAAGGTCGACATCTTCCCGTCGCTCGTATTGTCTCACAAAAGAGTCAAAAAACCCAAAAGATGTTAAATGTACCGTCGCATAACGCAAAAGAAAGAAACGCCTCAAATACTCACAACGGGTCTGGAACAAGGACACGTTCACACACATTTTGATGATGTGATTTCAAACGACGCATCGAATGTCCAAATAGTTGCTGGTTATTTTGACTGTTGCACCGAGTCCTGATCTGAAGGTCTCCCTCTCTGCCCCCCCCCCCTCAGATGGCGGACTGTGTCACTAAAGTGGAGCTGACCATCTCCTGCACCGACCTGCTGAATAAAGATGTCGGTTCTAAGTCTGATCCGCTGTGTGTGCTGCTGCAGAGCTCAGGGAAGGACAGCTGGACCGAGGTACCGTCCGGGGCACGTGGCGCTTCTGAATTGTTTAATTTTGCATTTGATTGTATAACTAACCCCCCCCCCCCTCTGTTCGCCAGCTGGCTCGTACGGAGCGCTTGGACAACTCCTCCAGTCCGGCCTTCAGCCAGCGCCTCAAGCTGGACTACCACTTTGAGTCGGTGCAGAACCTGAAGCTGGGCGTCTACGACATCGACAACGCCAGCTCCGACCTCGGCGACGACGACTACCTGGGGGGGGTGGAGCTGACGCTGGGACAGGTGCTCACGGCAGACACGCTCACACCCGACGCTGCAGACGCGTGTTTGTCTTCCCCGTTGACTCTGGTTCAGGGGAAAGACGAGTGAACTCCCAGTGTGTCGCCTCTGGATTGTGACACTTTTAAATGATGCTACTGGGTTTATTTCCAGGCCACACTGGTTCTATCAACTCGTTTATTTATTGACTAATCTGCTCGTCATCAACTGACAAACCAACCTTTTTTTTTTTTACTTGATGTTTTCGGATATTTTATAGATGAAAATGTGAAAGTCCACAATCCCAAAATATTTAGTTTGTAATGATATATGACCCAGAAAAGCATTTTAATTTTTGCATTAAAAATTACTAAGAACTATTTATAGATTGAAAACTTTTGCTAATCAATGTTCAATTAATATATGTAGTTGTTTTAGCCCTTTAATGTGTAGGACTTAGTGTTTCTTAGTGCTTCTTGAGTGTCAGCGCCCTCTGCAGGTCACATGGGCTCATGACCTCTGTCTCTGCTTGCACCTCATTGGCTGTTTAAAAATGAAAGTCATTAGGTCACAAAAGGTTGTTTGTCACATGAAGCCGAATAAAACGGAGAGAAACATGAAGCCCCTGAGGCAGTAAAACAGAATTACTTTTAGTATATTAAAACTTCCGGTTCACGTCGCCCTCTGCTGGTCAAACGGTGTCATCACAACACCGTCTCAGTGTGAAACAAGTTAACGACGAACTCCTCTGTGTATTTCAGATAGTTGCCAGTAAAACTTTGACCAGACCTCTGCAGCTGAAGAAAGGCAAACCTGCGGGGAAAGGAAGCATCACTGTACGTACTGTGTGTGTATATGTGCTAAAATTGTGTATTATATTTATATAACAAGACTATCAATATAAATGTCATATATTACACGTGGAAAATCCTGATCAAAACTATATTCAGATTATGTGACTATTAAGTGGCGTGTGTGTGTGTGTGTGTGTGTGTGTGTGTAGATCACGGCGGAGGAGATGAAGGACAAGAGAGTCATTCAGTTGGAGTTCGAGGCCAAAAACCTGGACAAGAAGGTAACGCTGCGCCTCATTAACTCTCCATTCCTACGCACCGTCTCCCTACCCGCGTTGCTCTTCGTCTTTCTCATCTTCGTCGTTCCGATGTGTTGAACCGGCTCTTCATCAATCCATCCCAACGCTTGTGTGTGAAGGCCTTCCTTTGCTCTCAGTATTTAGCTCAATCTAATCGTACCATTTAAGATGTCTTAAGACTAGTGATGTGTAAGTCAGTTGCTAGGTAACTTCTGCAGCGTCCTCCAATCAGAAGCAACGTCACTTCACCCTGAGCTTGAGTTTAGATTCCAGTTATTTTACATGTTTATATACATCTGTATACACGTGTATTTAGATGTATACATGTGTATTTTAAAGCTCTGTCCTTTTTTTTGAGGCAACAGTTTCTCCTAACGACGTTGACATTTTCACTAAACTCAGATTTTAATCCGGTTACACAACATTGCGTAACGCACTGACTGACGGCGGCGTGTTGTCTTTTCTCTGACAGGATACGTTTGGAAAGTCTGATCCCTTCCTGGAGTTCTTTAAAAAGGGAGATGATGGAAAGTGGCAGCTGGTCCACAGAACCGAGGTACGCACACGCACGTGCGCACAAACGAACGCACACACGTATGCACACACCTGCAGTCATTTTACCAAAACATTTTTAGCGATTGTTTCTTGTGAAATTATTGCGATTTGAAAACCACGTTTGACAAAATATCCCGACGTTCAAGTTCTAAAACTATAATGTATCTAATTGAAGAGCACACACACACACACACACACACACACAGGATGACATCATTATGATGTTTGTCTCCAGGTGGTGAAGAACAACCTGAGTCCCACCTGGAAGAAGTTCTCTGTTCCCCTGCAGACGTTCTGCGGCAGCGACCTCGACCGACTGCTGAAGGTTCGACCAATCAGAATCCAGCTCCATTCAAATCCGTAATATCTTTCCACAGTTTACCTGAGGCCTCCTCCTCCTCCTCCTCCTCCTGCAGGTGGATTGCTCTGATTACGACAGCGATGGAACTCACGATCTGATTGGTTCCTTCACCACTAAAGTGTCCGAGCTGCAGAAAGCTGGAAGTTCGCCGGTGAGCTCGCCGGCTATAAAACGTTTGACGACTTCCTGTCGGCCGCCCGGAGGTCGTTAGTAAACTGTCCGGCGTGTCGTCCTCCCAGGTGTCCTTTGACTGCATCCACTCCGAGAAACAGAAGAAGAAGAAGAGCTACAAGAACTCTGGAGTCGTCTCTTTGAAGAGCTGCAAGGTAGAGACCGCGTTACCCAGAATGCTTTGCTTTGTGAACCTTCTGTCGTCTGTCACCTGAACAGAGCCGTCTGATTGGCTCAGAGCCGTCTGATTGGCTCTCTGAGGCGCATGCAGGAAGTTTATACATTGATTTTTACTTCCCACATTCACCACAGCTCCAACATACCATCATGTACTTATTTTAACAATGTGGCCGCATGTAGAGAATAGAAATGTATTTAAAGTACGACAAGTAAAAATCCCCATTTCAGAATTATATATCTAAGATATTAGTGGATATATATTATATATTATATTCACCGAGGCATTAACGCGTTCATCACTTAAGTGTCGCAGCTGATGAATGTGAAGCTCATTTTAATGACATTATATATTGCTGTATAATAATACACTATAATATAATGTATCGTTGTATTTACAATTTGTATTATTGATCTACTGTGAATCTGCAAAATGAGCTAAAGCTGTCATATAGTAGAAATATATAAAGTAGCCAGAAATGGAAATAAGTAAATTACAAGTACTGCAAAACTTCACTGGAGTGCAGTAATAGTTGGATTATGATTATTATTACTTAATTCTATTTATTTTATGATATACTCAAGTTTTTTCCCCCACTGTGTGTTTGCAGATGTCGACCCATCACTCCTTCCTGGACTACGTGATGGGCGGCTGCCAGATCAACTTCACCGTACGGCGACACCAACACACACACACACACACGTTTTAAAGGCTTTATTTTAACCCACCAATCACATTCAAGCGATTAAAATAAGATAAACATGGCAACATTTTGATTTTTAATGATGGATCTCTTGTGAGCAAACGTCCAGACGTGTCCGTCTTAATTGATCTTTTTAAAAACTCACTTCACGAACTCTTTGATTACATTAATTAATCGTTGTTTGTAGGTGGGGATCGACTTCACCGGCTCCAATGGAGACCCTCGCTCGCCCGA
This sequence comes from Pseudoliparis swirei, assembly GCF_029220125.1. Classification (NCBI taxonomy): domain Eukaryota; kingdom Metazoa; phylum Chordata; class Actinopteri; order Perciformes; family Liparidae; genus Pseudoliparis; species Pseudoliparis swirei. Next base: position 3,986,328 of record NC_079405.1, read on the forward strand.
CTCTCTCCACTACATGAGTCCAGACGGGTTGAACCAGTACCTGTCGGCTCTGTGGTCGGTGGGTAACGTGGTCCAGGACTACGACACGTGAGTACACACTCGCACACCACCTACACCCGGAGAACTACGCCTTCAAACGTATGCACAGAAACCCTCAACCCACACCTAAACTGTGTCTCTACACCCTAAACCAGGCCTATTCAACTAGCGGCCCGTTTGAGTTTAACTCTGGCCCGCAAGACTGCCTGCAAATCACTATAGCTTGGTAATAAAACTGACGGACACGCCTCTTTTATACATTGAGACATCTAATCCAGAGCCATCGAGTTTCACTCCCCCCCCCCCCTCCCCCGTCAACAATCCTTCTCGGCTCGCGACTCTCACTAGCACCCCCCCCCCCCCTGTGCGGCCCTCACACCCCCCGTGATTTTCTTATTCGGCCCACTTGCTACTGAAGTTGAATAGCCCTGCCCTAAACCCTATATCCTAGAGTCTAAACTCCACACACCCTTAACGCTAAACCCTTACAACCTACGCACCAATCATATTCTACATCCTTAACTCCTCTTCTTACATCCTAAACCCCAGGTGCTACACCCTAAATGCTACATCTTTCCAACCTACACAATCACCTTACGTCATACACCCTCAACAACCACACACTACACTCTAAATCCTCTTCCCTACACCTATACCCTACAACCTTAGCCATATATGCTCCACTCTTAACTCTACACCCTAAATCCTCCATTCGACACCCTAAAATCTAAACCCTCCATTCTACACCCTAAAACCTAAAATCTAGACCCTACACCTAAAACCTACATTATATACTCGAAAACCTAAAACCTCCATTCTACACCCTAAAACCTAGACCCTACACCCTAACACCTAAAACCTCCATTATACACCCTACAACCTAGACCCTACACCCTAAAACCTAGACTCTACACCCTAAAACCTATAACCTAGAGTCTAAAACCTAGACTATACACCCTAAAATCTAGATCATACACCCTAAAACCTACATTATACACCTGAAACCCTAAACCATCCATTCTAAAACCTAGACTCTACACCCTAAAATCTAGACCCTACACCCTAAAATCTAAAACCTACATTATACACCTGAAAACCTAAAACATCCATTCTACACCCTAAAACCTAGACCCTACACCCTAAAACCTAGACTCTACACCCTAAAACCTAAAATCTAGACCCTAAAACCTACATTATACACCTGAAAACCTAAACCCTCCATTCTACACCCTAAAACCTAGACCCTACACCCTAAAACCTAGACTCTACACCCTAAAACCTACATTATACACCGTAAAACCTAAACCATCCATTCTACACCCTAAAACCTAGACCCTACACCCTAAAATCTAAAACCTACATTATACACCTGAAAACCTAAACTATCCATTCTACACACTAAAACCTAGACTCTACACCCTAAAACCTAGACCCTACACCCTAAAATCTAAAACCTACATTATACACCTGAAAACCTAAACCCTCCATTCTACACCCTAAAACCTAGACTCTACACCCTAAAACCTAGACTCTACACCCTAAAACCTAGACTCTACACCCTAAAACCTAGACTCTACACCCTAAAATCTAGACCCTACACCCTAAAATCTAGACCCTACACCCTAAAATCTAGACTCTACACCCTAAAATCTAGACCCTACACTCTAAAACCTACATTATACACCTGAAAACCTAAACTATCCATTCTACACACTAAAACCTAGACTCTACACCCTAAAACCTAGACCCTACACCCTAAAATCTAAAACCTACATTATACACCTGAAAACCTAAACCCTCCATTCTACACCCTAAAACCTAGACTCTACACCCTAAAACCTAGACTCTACACCCTAAAACCTAGACTCTACACCCTAAAACCTAGACCCTACACCCTAAAATCTAAAACCTACATTATACACCTGAAAACCTAAACTATCCATTCTACACACTAAAACCTAGACTCTACACCCTAAAACCTAGACTCTACACCCTAAAATCTAGACCCTACACCCTAAAACCTACATTATACACCCTAAAACCTAAACCATCCATTCTACACCCTAAAATCTAGACCCTACACCCTAAAACCTACATTATACACCTGAAAACCTAAACTATCCATTCTACACACTAAAACCTAGACCCTACACCCTAAAACCTAGACTCTACACCCTAAAACCTAGACCCTACACCCTAAAACCTACATTATACACCCTAAAACCTAGACCCTACACCCTAAAACCTACATTATACACCTTAAAACCTAAACCCTCCATTCTACACCCTAAAACCTAGACTCTACACCCTAAAACCTAGACCAGGGCTATTCAACTTCAGTAGCAAGTGGGCCGAATAAGAAAATCACGGGGGGTGTGAGGGCCGCACAGAATATTGATAAAATAATGGCTAAAAATGAAAAACAGTAATGTATATTTCCACAGGTAAACAGTCACACACGAAAATGCGTCGGTATTGTGTGGCAAAAGTGTTGCGAACAAGCATCACTATGAACATGTTTCAAAGTGTAAATATCCGCTCAAGGTAACCAGTTGTTTCAGATCCCTTCAACCAAACTGTTCCCATGAAAACATAAGAAATGTGACTTAATGCATCAATATATATATATAAATTACTTGAGCTGAAACTAATATCTGGTGGCGCAGCGCACAGACTGCATGTCTTTGAGTGCAGACTCCTTTTGCGTGAAAGGGATCGAAACCAGGTTTGGTTGAGGCAACAGTGAAACTCAATGGCTCTGGGTTAGATGTCTCAATGTATAAAAGAGGCGTGTCCGTCAGCTTTATTTTTTCTTACCAAGCTATACTGATTTGCAGGCAGTCTTGCGGGCCGTAGTTAAACTCAAACGGGCCGCTAGTTGAATAGGCCTGACCTAGACCCTACACCCTAAAATCTAAAACCTACATTATACACCTGAAAACCTAAACTATCCATTCTACACACTAAAACCTAGACTCTACACCCTAAAACCTAGACTCTACACCCTAAAATCTAGACCCTACACCCTAAAATCTAAAACCTACATTATATACCTGAAAACCCAAAACATCCATTCTACACCCTAAAACCTAGACCCTACACCCTACATCAGTGGTCCCCAAACTGCGGGCCGCCTCCCCATTTGGACCGGCCCCCTGAACAATACCAGAGACGCGTTCCGATTTATTATTTTTTTCACCTGGCCCGCTGCCGTTGAGATTGCAGTGAGACACGGAGAAAATGTGGAGTGGTGCTCTTCACAATAAAACATCTTTGATGGGACGTGTCGCGTCTCGGCCAATCAGCGTTCAGATGTCCACAGCGTTTGGGAAGTTAGGTTAGCTTGAATGTTAGTCCGCTACATCAGCTGCTGTCACGCTGCACGGTGTAGCGATGCTAACAAAGTACCCGTACGTTAAAAACGATGTGATTTAGCATATTTTTTGTATCGATACTTTATTAAAAGAGCGATCAGAGCGCACGCGCTGCTCCGCTCCGTTAAATGCTGTCTGCACGCGCAGCGCTCACGGCGAGCGGCGCGCGCATCACTCAGCCGTGATGCTCGCATACAGGTGAGCACACTCTCACTTCTCACAAGCACCCCCCCCCCCCCCCCCCCCCGCTGGCCCTCCAGCAGACTAGGGAAACGTTATGTGACCCTCTCAGGAAAAAGTATGGGGACCCCTGCTCTACACCCTAAAACCTAGATTTTAGGTGTAGGGTCTAGTCCTAGACCCTACATCTAAAACCTACATTATATACTCTAAAACCTCCATTCTACACTCTAAAACCTCCATTATACACCCTACAACCTAAACCATACATTATACACCTGAAAACCTAAACCCTCCATTCTACACCCTAAAACCTAGACCCTACACCCTAAAACCTAGACTCTACACCCTAAAACCTAAACCCTTCATTCTCCACCAAGTTCCTAAACCCTACACCCTAAACTATACAGGCTACACCCTTCAACGTTCCCCATTTTACATCCCTAAACTTAAATCCTGCACTCAACTCAGTCACTCGACACCCTCCACCCCACCACCTCCACCCTAATCCCTAATCCCCACACCCTGAACCAGAAACTCTGAATCCTCGTCCAGTAAAGTGTTTTTGGTCATGTGATTGTTACAGTGGTTTTTTCCCCGTTTCCTTTTTTCAGTGACAAACTCTTCCCAGCGTTCGGTTTCGGGGCCAAACTGCCTCCAGACTACCAGGTGAGCTCTCCTGACCAGCCAATCACAACGCAGCATTCTAGTGTGACGCTCATTCATCATTTTTAAATCACACAGTATAAAATAATTTCCTGGTTTCTTTTGTTTTTGTTCGGTTTAATTAAATTTGTCTTTTTGAAAATCTGAAAGTTAAAAACAACGGCATCAGATGACAGTTTGTTGTTTATTGAACGGTTGTTGTTCTCGCAGGCTGCAAACCACGAGTTCGCCCTCAACTTCAACCCCACTAACCCGTACTGCAAAGGTACCGAGTCCCGTCTCCTGAATCCTACTGACCGAAACTCAGAGACTATTATTTATCATCTTTATTATCAATTTACCATTTGTTGAATATTCAGAAGATCGAAAGTGTGTTTGTCTCTTGTCTGGCATAAAGTGAGTAATAATAATGGGAATAAAAGTGATAAGTAATAAAGTGCAAACAGTCAACAACAATAACAAAGAACATTTAGAAAACGTATCATTCTAAATTAAGAACTATAAAAAATGTATTAAAAAAAGATGACACTAGTACTGAGGTATTAATGTGTAACTAGCATTTTATTAGTTTCCAGTCCAGATGGAGCGAGTTTTTATTATTATTTACGTCTAAAAATAATAGTTAGCATTTTAGCCCAACAGTTCCCAACCTGAGGGTCACAAGAGAGGACCGCTAATCTTTTATTGTGAAATTAATATAGCAACTCACAATTTTACATCCTGTTTACTCTGTTTCCATATTTGCCTGCTTTGTTTCAAGCTGCTCAGCATGTATGACATATTTCCATCTCCATAACTGTATATATATATATTAATTAATATATATATATTTTAATATATGTATATTAATATGTATATATATTAATATATATATTAACTCTCTCAGGCATCGATGGGATCATCGAGGCCTACCGGATGGTGATGCCTCAGCTGAGACTCTCCGGACCCACAAACTTCTCTCCCCTCATCAACCACGTCGCCTCCATCGCCACCCAGGGACAGAGCAACACCGCCTCTGTGAGGACACACACACACACACACACACACACACTACAAAAATACACGCTCACCCATGTCTGTGTCTCTCTGCAGCAATACTTTGTCCTCCTCATCCTCACCGACGGCGAGATCACCGACCTCGATCAGACCCGGGACGCCATCGTCCGGGCGTCGCGCCTGCCGCTGTCGGTCATCATCGTGGGGGTCGGGCCGGCGGACTTCAAGGCAATGGAGCTTCTGGACGGAGACGACGGCGTGCTGAGGTCGACGGTCGGCGAGGCCGTCGCCAGAGACATCGTCCAGTTCGTCCCGTACAGGAAGTTCAAAGATGTAAGTGTGTGTGTGTGTGTGTGTGTAATCTGTGTGTGTGTGTGAGACAATTATCCTGTTGTTCTTCTTTTGGCCCAAACGACTGAGCTGGTAGTTTTTCTGTAATCCTGTCGACAAACAAACAACCAAAAACATAGACGGGAGAAAACGATGATGAACGTAGAAGTATTAAAATGTTGCCGTACAATGTTTAAGTTCACAATTTAGTGTTTCCTTATGTCAGTTGTAAACAATACAATAGTGCACACACACACACTCCAGTGCAAATATATGGGATCTGCAGGCAAAGTGAAGGATTCACAGAGGAGAAGGAGACGAGGAGACGAGGAGACGCAGAGGACAGGATGTATCCTCCTGAAGAACTAGGAACTAAGTCACCCTTTTGCATTCCTGTGTCGCTCTCTCTCCCCCCATCCCTCCCTCCTTAACTTTCTCTCTCTCCTTGTCAATCTCCCTCCCTCCTTGTCTCTCTCCCTCTCTCTCTCTCTCTCTCTCTCTCTCTCTCTCTCTCTCTCTCTCTCTCTCTCTCTCTCTCTCTCTCTCTCTCTCTCTCTCTCTCTCTCTCTCTCTCTCTCTCTCTCTCTCTCTCTCTCTCTCTCTCTCTCTCTCTCTCTCTCTCTCTCTCTCTCTCTCTCTCCAGGCTCCACAGGCGTCTCTGGCTCAGTCTGTCCTCGCTGAGGTTCCCAACCAGCTGGTCTCTTATTTCAAGATGAGGGGCCTCGAACCACCTAAACCAGCTGCAGCTGCCGCTGCACCCACGTCCTAGACCCTGCACCCACGTCCTAGACCCTGCACCCATGAAGCCTCAGCACCACTTCACACTCCCTGAACCACCACCCTGAAGCTGAAGGCCCCCCCTCATCTCATTCCAGGATCAGACCACTCGCCAAGTCGACCACCCTTCAGGGGACCAACCTGATGTGTTGCTAGAAAACTCAGCCAATCACAATGCGGCATTTAGTTGTCAGCCAATCGCAATGCCGTAGGCAATCCTCCCCAGATTATTATTCTTTTATAACCACTTTGTTTTCTTATATTTCTCTTTTTAATGAGTGGGATGATAACATGTTAGTCTAGATGATTTATAATTGATTCTTTCTGCTGCTTCCACACTAACTATGCAGATCTCATGTTATTTCTAACGTGTGTTTAATAATCTCAGAGCCACGCACACAGAAAAGGGGTCGGACATTTGAAAAGGTGAATTATCTCCTGAGATCTGATCTTTGGATGTATAAAGACAAATTGGGGTTTTTGCCCCGTTTACTTCGATGCGGTTATACCACAGCAGCATCTAGTGGACAGGAGAGGAACTGCAGCCACATGTAACTCACCTTAAGAAAGTCCACGTTACATGGGCTATCCCTGTGTGTGTGTGTGTGTGTGTGGCTCTGAACGGATTTTCATGTTTTGACAAATCTTCAAAAAGTAGAGAGGATGAAAGTTGATAAGTAAAGAGATTCATCTGAAGTTGAGGATGATAACTTTGTCTTGTTTGTTTGTTTTGATCCCAAACTGCATCACAGGCTGTACATTGAAGTTTGTCCCTCTCGGGCTGCCATTCGGATTTTCTCTGTCTTTGTTGCCAATAACTTGTTTTGTCTGTTTTCTAGTTGAAGGGAATCATGTGTTCACAAAAATGACTGAGAAGGTTCCAGTAGGAGAAACTTCTGCCAAAAATCTGCAGTTTTTCATTTTAAACAAACCGTTCAATAAAGCCAAATTAATATAATCTAAACATAAATGTGATCAGAGTTCAGTTGAACGTGCTGTCGTGTCGCTGCGTCCCTGGCTGCATGGTCACATGGTGATGTCATCGAGTAGAGGAGAAATGTTGCCTTTGTTTCTAAAAGAAAACAGAAGATGCCGCCTCGGCTTGCCTTCATAAAGAACTACGCCTCCCATAATGCTTTGCTCCACTCACTGAAACATCTCGTAACCTCGTCTCTTAAACAGAGCCACCGTGCTCTTATTCAACCAGTGTAACCAGTGACATGTCTGTATGAATGTACCAAGAATACAACAATAAAAACAACTGGGAAAGAAAACTAAAATATCTTGGCTTCTTATTTACATGTTTTCAGAGTTTTTACTATGATGACTTCTGTTCTTTGGGTTTCAGCTATGAACTTGGTGAGTACAAAGTTTGGGCTTCATATGTCATTCCTCATCTTCAAATGTTTTTCTCATCAAAGTGAAACACATTGTTTGAAAATTACAAAACTGAACTTCAAGTCTATTGTACTTGTATTGCTGCATGGTGGAAGTAACTAAATACACTTGCACAAGTAAACTGTTTAGAAACTTGATGTGAGCACTTCAGTTTTTTTGCTATTTCTTCCCCACAGGTAAATACTGTATTTTTTAACTCTACTACATTTATATAATAACTTCCTTTTTACTTTTCAGATTTAGATTTCACAAATCTGATAATTCACCAAACAAAGTAAAGACCAGAAACATTTAATCTCATGACTGCTCAGATTTATCTGGTGACCCTTTTGATGGGAAGCATTTTAATTGACTTGACGGCTCTCGACATGTCGCCGGGAGCTGTCGGCTCAAAGCTAACGATGCTAACGGTACAAACTACGAGAGAGCTAACGGTGTTCACCACCCGGAGGCCGGTCATCGACTGTAATGAGCTGTGGAAAGCAGCGACGTTAGCTAACGTGCGCTAAGAGTGCGTTACCTCACGTGCACTAGAGCAGCTGCAACTCAGGTAGACGTCCCTCCGCTACATGTTCACATAGATATTAGTGGTTTGCTGAGTATTGATGTTCACAATGTTGAATACGGCTTCTTTAAATGCCTAAAAGTAGTTAACAGTAGCTCCACCTCAAGTAGCTATCAGTAAAATGCTAATTAGTTGCTAGCTAACAGTTTGTTTTACTTTCTAATTTCCTCCAGCTCAGTTGTTGTTCACCAAACAAAAGAAAAACTTTAATTCAGACCTTTGATTCAACTTTTACTTGTTATTGAGTATTTTTACCTGGTTTTCCTGACTACTGCTTCTACGTGTGTGTGTGTGTGTGTGTGTTTCATAAGGAGGAAACTAGTTGAGCAACTCTATTTGCTTTCTCAAACATTAGCGAGGACCTGCCCTAACACACACACACACACACCTCCGATCACACGGTTAGACAGAAAACACACACAGCAGTTAGTTTCCAACTGTTGGAGAAAGAGAGCGGATGAAAGACACGATGTAGAAGCGTGTGCAGGTAGACGAGTGTACAGGTAGACGGGTCATCAGGTAGACGGGTCGACAGGTGTGTTCAGACATCAGGATCATCATCATGTCCATCAGCGTGAATCTGAGGAAGATCTCCAACCTGCCGGGACGATACGACAGAAAGATTGAACTCTGCTTCCGAGGTCAGTGACGACCACTCGTCTGTCTCTTTGTAAGAACTCAGAAAACTTTGTTAACTCCACGACCCAAAGTACACGGACTACCTTCACTTTCGTGTACTTTAGGTCTCCGGGTCGTTTTCATGGTACAGTTACTCAAGTATTGTGCTTCAGGACTTGAGCATTTCCATTTAATTATTCTTTACATTATGTGACATTTCAGATGAAAACAACGTACTTTTTAATCCACAATTATTTTTGTATTAAATTAAATTAGTTCAATTTAGATTTTTTATATTAGAGTGACAACTTTATTTACAAGATATGAGTACTTCCATCAGATCCTTTGAAAGTATAAATACCACACTGTAAACCACTTTAATTTAAGAAATAATGCTGATTTTCATAAATATGCATAAGCCTTTTAGTATTACGCAAGTATATATAGAATGTCTAATTTTAGATTGTTATAATATTATATAAATGAGTGCATTATTTCGTATTGATACAATAATATGGACTGTATGCGTTAACTCTCTGCTCAATGAGCAATACTTTAAAATGCGTCATATTTCATACTAAAAATACATTTATTTTGTAATATAATCCAGATGTTTCCAGTAGATTTTGTCGCCCTTCATTGTTCAGAGATTTTTTACATGTGCATGTTTATTGGAGCTCAGTCCGACTGCTTTTACAGTGCGTGGCTCTCATGACTCGTGTGTTTGTTGGTTTAATTTAATTTCCACATAAAGACGTAATAAGGATCACATGTGCAGTATTAGTTATATTCAGGTGATGGTGGGGGAAATAAAAAGAAACGCACCTTCAGATATAAAGCACATCATTTTATTCTAGAAATTAAAGATAATATTTAGAACAAAGCAACTTTCAAAATCTTTAATTAACAAGTACAATGTTTAATATTTAATATTAATCCAACATGTAAAACAAACAAGCTCAACCTCCGTATCTTCATAAAAGAACGTAGTCGTACATCATATGTGAGTATTTCTAGAACAAAACGAATCCGGCCAACCATGTTAACATCAGCCCTGTTGCCATGGTTACAACGTCTGTCTCTCTGTCTGCCCTCCAGGTTTCACCCATAAAACCAAAGTCCTGCAGTGTGAGAACGTGGCCGTCTTCAACGAGGTCAGTAACAGATGTACTCACGTTCACAGCCAATCAGAACACAGGGCGATGATGTCATCGTTAGAAACAGGCTGCAGTTCCCCTAGTGGCCACTGACACGACTGTGGTGTTGTGTGTACAGACGGTCAGTTAGAGGTATGAGACGAGGCTGAGATTTCAGATCAGATGACCCCCTGTGTGTGTGTGTGTGTGTGTGTGTGTGTGTGTGTGTGTGTGTGTGTGTGTGTGTGTGTGTGTGTGTGTGTGTGTGTGTGTGTGTGTGTGTGTGTGTGTGTGTGTGTGTGTGTGTGTGTGTGTGTGTGTGTGTTACAGCAGGTAGCTGCAGGTGTTTGTCTGCTTCTATTGAAAGTATTTTAATAGAGAAGATAGGAAACTGTACCACTCCTACAGTACACACACACACACACACACACACATACAACCGCTCCTTCAACACACACACACCTACAGAAGTGATTGTATTTTATTCTACTCTACAGCTCCCTGGTGAATAAAAAATAAATAAAAAAGATAACATTTCATCCTGTTGAATTTATATTTTTTAGCAGGAGTTCCACCCGAGTGACTCTATGGATTTAAATCTATTGATCCAGACTGAAAATGATGAATCCTGATGATTTTCTATTATCAAAGCAATAGAAGTCTGTGGGGACTGACTCGAGGGCCGCTGAGGCTCATGGGTAATGTCGCGTCTGTGGCGTAACACTGGAGACTTAATTAGTGTGTGTGATTTCACAGAACAGGCTCCTCCCCCTTCTCTGCATCCCCACCTGTTGACTGATCATGTTTGTTTACAGTAGCATCTGTGTGACGGGAACGCAGTGGCTCCTTAGTTATTCTCCTCTGAGTAAGGTGTTTGTTCTTCAGGTGTGACCAGGCTGTGTGTGCGTGTGCGTGTGCGTGTGTGTGTGTGTGTGTGTGCCGAATCCTACTGTAGCGTATATTGTGATTAATGGTTGTGGAGAGAAATATCAAATAATCTCTTCCTTCTTCCCCTCGTTTGAGTTCGATGAGGTCATTCACATCTGACACCGGAGACCCTCCGCTGTCATGTGACTCAGGTCACATGTGACCTCACACTCAGATCACAGGTCATGTGACCTCACACTCAGGTCACATGACCGAAGGACTACATAGTTTGCATTTACTTGGTATTTTCTTTTCAGTTCCTTTTAGAAAAAAAAACTAAAAGAAGCAATTCTAAAAATAAAGTAACGTGTGTGTTTGTGTGTCTGTGTGCAGCAATTCCGGTGGCCTCACTATGGTAAAGTGATCAGAAATGAAGTTTTGACCGTCAGCGTTTATAACAGCAGTAAAGTCTTCACTAACAGGTAACACACAGCCACACACACACACACACACACACACACACACACACACACACACACACAGCCACACACAAACATACTTTATTTTCATATCGGTCAAACAATTTATGATTATGTTTGTATGTATTTGTGTGTGTATGTTTGTGTGTGTGTGTGAATGGGTGTGTGTAGACTGCTCGGTAAGCTGGTCGTCAGCCTCCAGCATGTTGTTACCGCCGGGAGGCTGTTGCTACGGGAACCTCTCACAGATAGCAACTACAGCCTGACTGATGTAAGGACACACACACACACACACACACACTTGTTGACATCATCAGGGTTTTCCTTTTCTCTGTGTAGATTTTCATCGAGTTGGACATTCGATATCATCCAGTCGAGGGAGTAGCAGGAAGCTGGGAGGGAGGCGACTTCCTGAAAGTCGAAGACAAGGATGAGTAAGACCTCCGACCTTTGACCTCTGACCTCCGACCCCGAGAACACACGACTGTCACTGGATCACTTTGAGGCTGAAGAAAACAAGTTCTGAAGTTATGAGAAGCGTCTTTTTAATGATTTCTGGACGTTTGCCTCCTCATAATCTGTGTTTCACCTCTCGGTGTGTCGGTAAGAACAGAGACCTCAGTGACTGGTCAACAACGCTTGTTGTTGTTGACATTAAGACGCTCGGCTCCTGGTGGGACAGTTTATTTGTCCTCGTTCCCTTCAGTCACCGCATGAAGTCTTTGTGGAAGCAGCAGGCCAAACGTTTATTAAAGAAAGGGAAACTAGAAACTGTTCACCAAGAAAAAACAACCACATTTAATAAGTTTAATAAGACGAGTGTCGCCCCCAGATCTCACCGACTGACCCGGTGATTCTTTTCTTCTCCTTCATCCTCAGTTCATCGCTGGTCATCAAGAATACAACATTTAAGGATCCTGAAAGGTCAGAACCAGCCGACCTCTCGACTGAGTCTCATCCCCAGAACCAGAAGGCCCACACTGTATTTACCCCTCCTCTCTCTCTCTCCCTCTCTTTATCTCTCTCTCCTCTGTCTCTCTCTCCCTGTCTCTCTCTACCTCTCTCTCTCTCTCTCTTTATCTCTCTCTCCTCTGTCTCTCTCTCCCTCTCTCTCTCTACCTCTGTCTCTCTCTCTCTCTACCTCTCTCTCCTCTATCTCTCTCTCTCTCTTTATCTCTCTCTCCTCTGTCTCTCTCTCCCTCTCTCTCTCTCTACCTCTCTCTCCTCTATCTCTCTCTACCTCTCTCTTTATCTCTCTCTCCTCTGTCTCTCTCTCCCTGTCTCTCTCTCCCTCTCTCTCTCTACCTCTGTCTCTATCTCTCTCTACCTCTCTCTTTATCTCTCTCTCCTCTGTCTCTCTCTCCCTCTCTCTCTCTCCCTCTCTCTCTCTCCCTCTCTCTCTCTCTCTCTCTCTCTCTCTCTCTCTTTATCTCTCTCTCCTCTGTCTCTCTCTCTCTACCTCTCTCTCTTTATCTCTCTCTCTCCCTTCCTATCTCTCTCTCCCTCTCCTTCCTACCCCTTCCCCCCCCCCCCCTCTCTCTCTCTCCCCCTCTCTCCCTTCAGTCAGCTGACTGTCTCTCGCTCCGTTCAGCTGGACAGAGAGGTCCGGGCTCTCGGGCGGGGCCTGATCCGGAACGGGGATGAAGATTACGACGATGACGACGATGATGATTTCGATGATGACATCATGGACTGGGAGGAGTCCGACATCATCTTCACTCCTCTGCTCAGGTCGGCCGAACTTTACTGTCTGTCTCCCTGAGCTCTGCAAACTCACGGTCCCCGCTGTCAACAACGTGTGTGTGTGTGTGTGTGTAGTCGTCAAAGGCCGATGAACAGAAGCGTTGCCGTGGCGATGCCCAGAGTCCAAAACTTCCAGGTGAGTCCATCTGGTTATGACCTCTGAAACCCAGAGAGGCTTCTGGGTAAATGATGATCAGCGACGTTTTGAACGATAACAAAGAGAACGACGTTCAGCCCGGAGTGTTGAAGATACACAGAAACGTGAACACTAAGGATTTAAGACGGTACGTAATCACAGATTGAATCAGAGGAACGCAAGCAGAGACACACACACACACACACACACGCACGCATACACACACACACGTGTTTATTATTATTTATTATTAAATCATATATTTCTTCATGAAGCAGTTCTAAACAACTAAATAGACAATTTCACAAATTCCTCTCGTCTCGGGAAGGAAAGAACCAGGAAGACGTTCGAATCAGGGAGTGAAAATTTATTAAATTAATAAAACACCAATCATTGTACCGACATGTGCTCCGAGGTTGTCATGGTAACGTGCTGTGTCGCAGCTCCACACAGTGTAAAATAATGGTTCTTAAATGTCTTTGTGGTTATAAGAACATTTCAAACCAGGGTTCTTTAAAGAACCATTTACTTAAATAGTTCTTCAAATAACATATAAAGGTGTCTCAAAGAACCTTAAAAAATCGTTCTTTGAAGAAACCTGGTTTGATATGTTCTACACAGAACCAGTGATGGTGCCTTAAAGAACGATTTTTGAAGGTTCCTTTGAGACACATTTATAGGTTCCTTGAAGAACTCTTTAAAGAAATGGTTCTTCATTTTTGGTCCCACGAAGAACCTTTTAAACCAGGGTTCTTCGTGGAACCAAAAATGGTTCTTCCAAGGCACCACTTTGAAGAACTATTTTCGGTTCCAGATGGCACCTTCATGTTTCTGTGTGCTGAGCGGTCCCGTTCCTATTCTTACGGTTTCAAGCCGTGGCAGCCACCACTCAGCCAGAGATGAACTCAGTTCAGACCCTGCTGGTTCGGGTCTCGGGCCTGAGGGCGACCTCCGGCCTCAGAGACTCTAGTGGAACGTCTAGCAGCTAAAGAGAGAAACATGAACCTCTGAGAAAACGCTTCACTGGACGACACTCTGGCTTCAGACCATTGCACACTTTTACATAAATATTTAAAATGTGTCCCAGTTTATTTCCTGTTGCAAGCGGAGATGGTTAGCAGATAGACCTCACAGCCATTCAGTGTGTGTGTGTGTGTGTGTGTGTGTGTGTGTGTGTGTGTGTGTGTGTGTGTGTGTGCAGCTGAACGTGAACATCCTGGAGGCCCAGCGGCTGGTTGGAGTGAACATCAGCCCTGCCGTTTTCATCAGAGTCGGGAATCAGAAAAAACACACCGCCACGCAGAAATCCACCAACTTCCCGTTTTACAGCGAGGTACTGCAGAGAGGTGCCAGTAGAGTAGAGTACAGTAGAGTACAGTAGAGTACAGTAGAGTGTACTGGAATACACAGTTAGGAGAGGGATAGAGGCATCATGTGAGACTTGAGTTGAGATGCAGCGTCAAGTTCATGAATCAAAATACAATAAATAACGAATTAATTGGTTCATATGAATAAATGGTGAAAGTGGAAAAGGCCATAGAACATGACGATACAAGAATATAACTGTCATTCCAAGGCTCACTTATGGCGATAAGTTGTTGCATAAAGTTAAAGATAGTCGATACACAGATCTGGTGAGTTTTTACCACTTGAGAATAATTCAAATTTATAAAAAAAATTAAAATACAAGAATAAGACCTTGAGGAACGCCATAGAAAAAATAATACTTTGTCTTTTAAACTTGTGATATTTGGAGCAAAAATAGTGTTTTTCAGCAACCCTGTTATCTTCAATAAACCGAGGAAGGACCGACACACCCACGGTCTCTGGTTTTTTCGGTCGTATATATTTGTATGCGGCATTTTCATGTGATTATCATAGAGGTCACAACAAGTCATTTAATTAAAACAGTTTTAAAAGAAATGGTCTCACTGTGTGACTCTGTGGACGAACATCATCACTCATTATTGAAAGTGGGATAATTTGATCCATAAGAGTTACATCTATACCCAACATGTAACTCCAAGACTATTTCAGGACCCATACATATTAAAATCCACCATGATACATGCATGTATCTTCTCTCCCTCTGAAGACAACTTCACCTCCTCTTCTCTTTCAGAACTTCCAGTTTGAGTTTCAGGAGACTCCAGAGATCCTCTTCGATAAAGTCATCGAAATTAAGGTCAGTTCTACCGTTTTTATGATGTTTTTTTTCCCTTTTCTGTTTCTAACCGCCGTTGCGTGGTGACCGCCTGTACATGTCACCTCCTCTCAGGTGTTCCACCGGCGGCTTCTGGCCTTCATGATGACCCACATCGGAACCTTTAAGATCGACATCTCCACCGTGTTCAACCAGCCAGGTACCAGGACGGCTCACACTGCAGCACCCATCCCAACGCTGCAGGGTACTCACTGACCTCCGACCCCTCTACCACCTCTCCAGACCACCGGTTCTACCAGAAGTGGGCCCCTCTCACGGACCCGGAAGACACCAGGTCGGGGATCAAGGGTTACGTCAAGGCCAGCCTCTCTGTGCTGATGACGGGAGACCCCGTGATCATAAACAGCATGCCGTCCACCTCCTTGTCTGGAGCCAGCGAGGACATCGAAAAGTCAGTGAAGACGCATCAATATAATCCGAGTCCTTCTTCCACCCCAAGTCCAACCTGCAAGGTCCAATCCGAAAGTCTCCCCCCTCAGACTGTTTTGTTAGTCTACGAAGAAATATAGTGCAGGAACTCAAAGGTTCCTCAAGGGTTTCTGGGTACTGGCTGCTACCTCCTTGGTGAGGATAAGTCGAGTACCTGTTGTCCAGGAAAGGTCACGTCTACGTAGGGATCGATGTCGTTTGGTTCTCTTAGTGCGCATTGAAAGCCTTTTTGGATCAACTACAGTCTTTGGATGCGTTGTAATAATCTGTATAAAGATAAAGAAAAGTCTGGAAGACATACAAGGATGGTTGGATCTAAGGTGGCAGAGAAAAGGAGTCATCTGATCCCTGTAAGCCATCTCAGTTGAAGAACTTTAGTCACATTAAAAGGCGTCAATCAATAACAAATACAAGTTTTGAATCGATGGACGGAGTCGGGTCCTCGACCAACATCAGGTGGGCCGCCACGGACCTTCCAACCACGGTGGTGACTGGATGGCGTTGAGGTGTGAACGGCTGGTGTGCGGTTGGCTTTGGGTTGTGACGCCGTGTCGTTCGTTCAGGCACCTGCTGCTTCCTCGGGGGATGGCTGCCGAGCGGCCGTGGTCCCGGTTCCGGGTCCGGATCTACAGGGCCGAGGGTCTGCCCACCATGGAGGCGGGGCTGATGGCCAAGATGTCGAAGGCCACCGACCGGACGATCTTCATCGATCCCTACGTACACGTCACCTTTGCCGGACAACAGGTAACCAGTTTACTCTCACCAAGGAGGGAGCAGCCAGTACCCAGAAACCCTTGAGGGACCTTTGAGTTCCTGCTCTATATTCCTACAAAGACTCACAAAACATAACATTACAACAAAATGTACTTCTTCAGATGTTGTCGTGCTTTTATTTAATAGTTTTGGTTTGGATTAGGATTTTTGGGAAGAAAATGCTAATTTTCTTCAAATCAGATAATTTCTAATCGAACTGTGTGTTTCTGTGCTTGTGTGTTTGTGTGTTGTGTATGTGTGTGTGTGTGTCTGTGTGTTGTGTGTCTGTGTGTGTATGTGTGTGTGTGTGTGTTGTGTATGTGTGTGTGTGTGTCTGTGTGTTGTGTGTCTGTGTGTGTGTGTGTGTGTGTGTGTGTGTGTGTGTGTGTATGTGTGTGTGTGTGTGTGTGTCTGTGTGTTTATGTATCTGTGTGTGTGTGTGTCTGTGTGTGTGTGTGTGTCTGTGTGTCTGTGTGTTTATGTGTTTATGTATCTGTGTGTTTGTGTGTCTGTGGGTTTATGTATCTGTGTGTGTGTGTATATGTGTGTGTCTGTGTGTTTATGTGTTTATGTATCTGTGTGTATGTGTGTGTGTGTGTCTGTGTGTGTGTGTGTGTGTGTTTATGTGTTTATGTATCTGTGTGTGTGTATGTGTGTCTGTGTGTATGTATCTGTGTGTGTGTGTCTGTGTGTGTGTGTGTCTGTGTGTGTGTGTGTCTGTGTGTGTGTGTTGTGTGTGTGTGTCTGTGTGTGTTGTGTGTCTGTGTGTTGTGTGTGTGTGTGTGTGTGTGTGTGTGTCTGTGTGTCTGTGTGTTTGTGTGTCTGTGTGTGTGTGTGTGTGTCTGTGTGTCTGTGTGTGTGTGTGTGTCTGTGTGTTTGTGTGTCTGTGTGTGTGTGTGTCTGTGTGTCTGTGTGTTTGTGTGTGTGTGTTTGTGTGTATCTGTGTGTGTCTGTGTGTGTTGTGTGTCTGTGTGTGTTGTGTGTCTGTGTGTGTCTATGTGTCTGTGTGTCTGTGTGTGTCTGTGTGTCTGTGTGTCTGTGTGTGTGTGTGTCTGTGTGTTTGTGTGTCTGTGTGTGTGTGTCTGTGTGTGTGTTTGTGTGTCTGTGTGTGTGTGTGTGTTGTGTGTCTGTGTGTGTCTGTGTGTCTGTGTGTGTGTGTCTGTGTGTGTGTCTGTGTGTGTGTGTCTGTGTGTGTTGTGTGTCTGTGTGTCTGTGTGTCTGTGTGTGTTGTGTGTCTGTGTGTCTGTGTGTGTGTGCCTGTGTTTGTGTGTTTGTGTATATGTGTGTGTGTGTCTGTGTGTGTTGTGTGTCTGTGTGTGTCTGTGTATCTGTGTGTGTTGTGTGTCTGTGTGTGTTGTGTGTCTGTGTGTGTCTGTGTGTGTCTGTGTGTGTGTTGTGTGTCTGTGTGTGTCTGTGTGTGTTGTGTGTCTGTCTGCAGGGGGAGACGTCGGTCGCCAGCGCCACCAACTATCCGGTGTGGAACGAGGAGATCTCTTTCATCGAGCAGTTCCCTCCTCTGGCTCAGCGAATCAGAATCCAGGTCCTCGACGATGCCAAGATGGGAGACATCGCCCTGGCAACGCACTACCTGGACCTGCAGCAGATTTCTGACCACACCAGGAACGGTACACGAAGTTTATACTCAAGCTTTTAAAAGACTTTAACGGCTCTCTGAAACAAGATGAGCCTTCGTTTAAAATGTGCCAGCTCTTTAAAGTAGATTTGATCATATTTATGTAATAAGACTTCTGTTTTTAGTTTTTATTTGCTCTTAATACGTCGACTGCCTTCTGCTCAGTTACTTAACACTTCAAAAGCCTTCTTGTGTTTTAAAGGGTACAGTTATTCCTCCATTTGAAGGAGGTATGAGTTTAATTAACAATCGATTAACGGCGTTAATTGTAAAGTCAGTAGAATCAACTGTAACCAGTGAGGGAGGAAAGAGTTGGCGTGAAATAGAAAGATATTTGACACTGTTTTGTCGACAACCAGCTGTTACTTGTTTGTGTCGGACTCCGTTTCCCGAATGCCAGCTTTTCTTCCATAAACTACGGTAACCGGGAACCATCTGTCTGTCTGCAGGCTTCAACCCCACCTTCGGACCAGGCTGGGTGAACCTGTACGGTTCTCCTAAGAACTCGACCCTCGGAGACGTTCACCAGGTAAACCAGACGTGACCAAATCAAACCTGACGTCCAAAGCAATGATTCTACATTTTGTGAAATATTCTTATTTGCTTTGTTTTGGACGGTTATATTTTGACGATAACGCCCCGGATCATCATTCAATAACAACCGAATCAACAGAATTTGGACAACTTGACCACACTGGTGACGGAAATGAGCCAAACATAGAAAGTGGACACAGAAAAATGAAGCTGCCATCTGGAACCAAAAATGGTTCTTCAGAGTGATGCCAGAGAAGAACCATTTCTGGTTCCATGAAGAACCTTTCAAACCAGGTTTCTTTAAAAAAAAAAAACATTTCCTGAAAGAGTCCTTCAAAAAACCTATAAATGTGTCTCAAAGAACCTTAAAATGGTTCTTTAAGGCACCATTTCTGGTTCCACAGAGAACCATTTCCTACCAGTATTCTTTAAAGAACCATTTCCTTAAAGAGATCGTCAAATAACCTATAAAGGTGTCTCAAAGAACCTTAAAATGGTTCTTTAAGGCACTATTTCTGCTTCCACAAAGAACCTTTTAAACCAGGGTTCTTAATAGAACCATTTCCTTAAAAGTTGTTCAAAGAACCTATACATGTGTGTCAAAAAACCTTCAAAATGGTTCTTAAAGGCACCATTTCCAAAATGCTTCTTCAGTAGGTGATGGTTCTTTGTAAAAACCACAAAGCCTTTAAAAGAACCATTCAAGAACCATTATGTTTCTGTTCACTCATAATCCTGCATTGCATCCAATCACAAGAACACGTCAAGGGTACAAGGAGGACTAGCCGATCACTGCACAATGGAGTGGGTGTGGTTTCATCCAAAGTGGGGTGGAAAAAACAGATTCTCCAGACCCATTGTGGACTCAGTACCTGTGTGGGCTCTCTTGAACTGGACCTCTCACTCCTCCAGGCCATGAACCAGGGTCTGGGTGAAGGGATCTTCTACCGCGGTCGGATCCTTCTCGCTCTCTCTGTGGAGGTTTACTCCTCGCCTGTTGACGCCACCCCAGAAAGAAGCACTGCCGCCTTAGGAAGGGTACGTGCTGCTCGTGGTTACCTTGTAAAACAGGATACCTCATAATATCTGATGTGACCTTAATAGTACCCACTGACTCCTTCTCGTGTGTCTTTGAAGATGAAGGGAGCGCTGGGGAAGCTCACCCTGAAGAAGAAGAGGGCCAGCAAGAAGGGGAAGAACAAGGAAGGTCAGTCTCCTGAGGAGAAGCAGGAGGGTGTGGCTTCTGATCGTCATCTGAGAACGTTGGTGGAACTGAGAGGAGAAATTAATATTTTAGGACATTGATGATGTCAGTGTCTTCTTGAACGTCCAGTACAGACCAGGGGGTGTTTAGTTTAGCTTAGCACAACGTCATCGTCTTAAAATAATGGCCCAAGGCTATGATCTCGGCAACTACTCGAGATTTGTCAAAAAAATTACTTTTTAGGAATGTGACAACAACTCCCAAATATGCCTGATCTCATGGATTGACCCAGAACAAAGACTTTCCAAATGTTTGAGTTTTATTATAACCTTAGTTTGAACCGTTGCTTTTAAAAGGCTTCGTCTCAAAGCTGCGGCAGGAGAAGGTCGGTGATGTTAGTTTGGATCATATTTCTACACGAGTCGCCCCACCAGGCCTTGTTTGGACGCCTTGGTTGGAGGCCTCCACAAGTGATTGTTGTTTATTCATTGGGTTTGTTTACTTGTTGTTGCCGTAGCATCTACCAGCGCATTGGTCGGCGACTCTGGGGAGGCTGAAGTCGAGGTACCAGAGGCTGTTACCGTGGAGGTTGAGGAGATCCACCCGCTGCCCGAGGTCAGTGCTGCCGGCTAAGACACTTTACACTGATAAGAGGTGGAATCTAATTGGTCGTTCCATTGCAACATCAGCGTGAACAAATATTCTCTACTTTCACCTCTCGCCCCTGATGTATAATTGAACACCGTCTGCGTTGCAGTAACTAGATGCACTTTGAAGTCCGGCAGCTCTGAGAATCTGTTCTTATTTTTTCATCCTCAGGGTTTCCTTGGAGAACTGGAGGACTTCCTGTTGTTTGGATCTCTGTTTGAAGTCACTATGATGGACCCGTCTGTGGCAACCAAACCGTTGACCTTTGAACTCTCCATAGGTAAACAGTGTATTCCTAGATATCAGTACTACAACATTCAGGTTAGAAAATACTCGTCCAATCACGATTTCCCAGAATCAAAAGTAATATTATTCAAACACTTGGTAAGATGGATAACGCTGATTTAAACAACAACAACAAAAACAATTATAGTTAGTTATTAAACCTGATTTAGATCAAAGTTGTCACCTGATACCTGGATTCAGGCTCCAAGATCATTTCCAACATCGGAACCTTTGAGCTCCATCAGCTGTTTTGTTTCTGGCAGGGAATTACGGGAAGGCCGTCGGGGTCGTGGTATCCAAGAAGAGCAAAGAGGAGGAGCTAAGGAGGAGCAGGGAGGAGCTAAGGAATAGCAGGGAGGAGATAAGGATGATCAGGGAGGAGTTGATGATGAGCACGGAGGATCTAACCGAGGAAATGCAGAGTCTGCTGGAGTTAGAGGAGGAGCTGGAGAGAGAGGAGGTGCGGAGTCCCGAACCCGAGTCCAGATCTGTGTCCGCTCCCATCAGACCCCAGGCCACCGAGTACGACAGGTACGTAACCACGGCGACGACGCCCGGTGTGCTTAGAGCAGCTTAAAGGCCACCGCACGCCATCCCATGAGCACTGGCCTGTGGTTTCACGTATGAAGCGAGGTGTTTCCCAACTCTCGGACGACTTAAACGCAAGAACAGAGGTAGTGAAGTTGGCTGCAAGATGCTAC